>NC_070578.1:21813957-22058957 GCF_027409825.1 Scomber japonicus
CTCTCCTCTCCCCCAGTGGTTAATATGTTAGGGTGTGGGGGTAGACTCCATTGTGATCAGAGCTGAAATTTGCATCCCTAAGTAAATAAGTAAATAAATCAAGTGCAAGCAGTGAATGTGCTAATCAACCCGGGACATTGAAGTGAGCTTGGTGCTGGGAAACTTTGCTCATGTAATATTTAGCACTGGCAGGTTAAAGGGCAGCCCAGAGTTATTGGTTTCAGCCCGATTGCCCCCTTTAATCAATGTTGGCTGCATCCCTTTAATAAAATTATTAGCTCAGCAGTATCTTGCGTTATCATTTTATCTCTTCTGCACTCTAAATTGCAGCCTGTGTTGGGCCTCTCAGATGCTCGGGGCATAGCCAGCTCCCGAAAGCTCAGCTCCCATTTATTATTTCAGAGGCGGAGGATGGCTGGACTGTTTGAAACCAGGCTGAGCATAGAGGTTATTGGATGCAAGATCTAAACACAGCTGTGGTGAAGTCCCAACCCAGCTTATGTATTTTGGGCTCATAGAAAATACTGACTTTATTCAAACAGATCTATTTCAATAATGCACATGTAGTATACGCTACTTGCATGTATGCAGCTTGAAGACTGAGTGATAATGGTAATACTGCCAAGAATTGTGTTTTTAGATGCATTTTTTTCTTTTTCTTCAAGTTATGTAAATGTTCGATGTGCTGATGGGTGGCTTCTCAGTGTCTAATTATCTCACAATGAATCTATTTGATCCATTAAGTTAGCCTGTTTCTCCTTTTTTCTGACTGCAAGTTAATTAAAAACGGATGTAGGATTTGCAGAATATAAGATTAGGGGTGTTGTTTGGAAGGTGAAGATAAAAGATGGTACCTTCCTGATATGGCAGGAAGATGAATCATCGACGGCTTATTAGTGCTTGTCTCAGGTATTGTGTTTAAGTACCTAATCTAGCGTAATGAGCACAGTGTCATTTTTCCAATTATATCCTGGAACTTTTGCTCTCACCCAATGTGCCATACATTTTATTTTCTGCTTTTAAGGTTCCTATACATAGTGTTTGTTTCTGTGTCTGATCTTTTCTTAATATGTATAGTCATACTTATGAGAATTTAGACATTACTTTTTCCAACTTTCACATGGTAAATTAATTGTATATGTTCATGTCTGTGTGTGTATGTTTACATTGAACATCCCAATTACAACAATAACCTCTTATCTCAACCCACTTGTCTCTCTGCAGGCCTGGATGCGATGAACGCCTCATGTAGGCATCAGCATGGACAGCTGTGAGTCTCCCGTGGTTTCTGGGACAGACGATGGGCTCAGCTCCTCCCAGCAGCAGCAGCAACAACCACAGCCCTGGAACGAACACTCTAGCTTGCAGGTTCCTTGCACCAACCAGGTCCCTTCCCTGGATCCCCTGTCTCTGTCTGCTCCCTACCCTTCTCAACCCCAAAGCCCTAGTGCACCTCATGACGGGGTGAGAGAACTACAGTCCCAGCAGCAACAGCTAAAACAGACATCACCCCAGGCCCACCGTGATATATCTGCCACAGGCCAGCTGCATTCCAGAAGAGAGGGTCTTGAGGAAGAAGAGCAAGAAGGAGTGAGCTGTGGAGAGGAAGACGAATCTGAAGACTTAGATGAAATGGAGATTGACAGCTGTTTCCCAAGTCTTCAACCCTTTCCTGGGGTGCCGATGGCTCCAGGGGGTGGGGGAATGCCCACTCTTTTGCATCATCAGCCCACACGACAGCAGGGAGTGCCAGAGAGTGGGAGTGAGGAAGGAGAAGAGGAAGAGGAAGAGGAAAGCAGTGATGTGGAGAACCTGGCTGGAGAGATAGTCTACCAGCCAGATGGCTCAGCCTACATCGTAGAGAGCCTCAGTCAGTTGATCCAAAGTGGTGGGGGTATGGTACCCGGCATGCTTCCCACAAACTCTCTCACCAGTGGGGGAAAACCGGGAGAATCTGCTGGGACTTCATCCTCAGTCTACCCTCAGATCATCAACACGTTCCACATAGCCTCGTCCTTCGGGAAGTGGTTTGGCAATTCAGACCAAGGTTTCCCCAATACCTCAACCATGGCAGGCCTAAGCCCTGTCCTGCACAGTTTCCGTGTCTTCGATGTGCGGCACAAAAGCAACAAGGATTACCTGAACAGCGATGGGTCTGCCAAGAAGTCCTGTGTATCCAAAGATGTTCCCAACAACGTGGATTTCTCCAAATTTGATGGGCTGGCCCTTTATGGCAAGGGTAAGCCCATTCTCATGTGTTTTCTCTGCAAGCTGTCCTTTGGCTATGCGCGTTCCTTTGCCACTCATGCCGTCCATGACCACCGCATGACACTGTGTGAGGACGAGCGGCGGCTGCTAGGGGACAAGCATGCATCTGCCATCATCCAGGGCATTGGGAAGGACAAAGAGCCCCTCATCAGTTTCCTGGAACCAAACAATAAGAGCACTCCTCTGCCATCTACCCTGCACCCCATTAACTCTGGCCAGAGCTTCTATGGCACATTTAGTGGTGTCCATCTGGAGCCTGGAAGCAACAGTGGGGGCAGCGAGACTCTCCTGAACAAAGACTCTGACTCTGGCCCCCAGCAACAGCAGCAGCAACAAACCCCACTTAGCTCTGTCTTCTCTCTTGGAGGGTTCAACATTCCCAAAGCATCCGCTCTTACCTCATCACCTGGCTCTGCCAAAGACTCCATTGCCCTGCCCAAACAGGGAGGGAGAACAGAGGAGCCTGGTAGGAAAGAGTTGACATGCAAGGGAGAGGATGGGGGAACTGTGGGACATGAAAGCAAGCACCTATCAAGTCAAATGGGGGGCTCAGAAGAAGAAGAGGAACTGTTACTAGGGGAGGAGGAAGATGAGTTGGAGGCAGAAAGCACGGCAGTGGCCTGTGGTGGTAACAGTAGCAGTGATGGGGGTGAAGCGGGGGAACCAGCTGTCTCAAACCAAAGCATTTCCAAATCTCCTTTATTAATGCCTAGTAGCGCTCTCCAGCCTTCTGCCTGCACCTCTGCGGTCAGTTCCACACTCAACAGCAAAGCCCCCGCTTCCACTTCCTGCTCTGTCAAGGAAGAGGGTTCAGCTGCAGATGGTGGGGGGAGGACCTCAGAGCTCCCTCTGAGCTTTAACTGCCAGGGGCCCACTGTTCCCATGGCAATGGCAGCAGCCGCTGTCAGAAGGAGCGAGGATGACACTGCTGGCACTTCCTCCTCACCTCTGTCCTCCAATGCTGCTGCTGATGAAAGTGCCAATCGAGATAGTGCCACAGCTCCAGAACCAAATGATTGCCCGGCAGAAGGAGAGGAGGAAAATGGAGCCCTTCTGCACCATCACCACATGCACCACCATCATCATCACCTGCACCTTTCATCTCATGGCCACACTCACCCCCTCCAGGGGGCCTCCTGTGACATAACAGGGATGGGCGAGTGTTCACAGAATCATGGGCCTGGTGGCAGTGGAGGAAGTGGGGTAGAATGCCCCAAATGTGACACCATTCTGGGTTCCTCACGCTCTTTGGGTGGTCACATGACCATGATGCATTCACGCAACTCATGCAAGACATTAAAATGTCCCAAATGCAACTGGCATTACAAGTACCAGCAGACGTTGGAGGCCCACATGAAAGAGAAGCACCCAGACTCTGGAGGCTCCTGTGTGTACTGCAGCAGTGGTCAGAGCCATCCTCGTCTAGCTCGTGGAGAAAGTTATACCTGTGGATACAAGCCCTTCCGGTGTGAGGTATGTAGCAAAGATATGTGGTGATGCTCTTTTTTGTTATGTTGATTGATTGAACCATTTAGATTAATGTAAGATGTAACTGGTATTTTAAAGTAATGTATTTAACACTTGATTTTCATGCAGCTCAACACATACTGTCTGATATTTCCAGGTGTGTAACTACTCCACCACCACAAAGGGAAACCTAAGCATCCACATGCAGTCAGACAAGCACCTGAACAATATGCAGACACTACAAAATGGAGGCTCCATTGGTTCTGCGCAGGAGCAGGTGTTTGGACATGCCCCGGGAGGAGTGGTGGCTGTCCCCTCAGTGACCCAGGCTAGCAGTCATCACCCTCCCCATCACCACCCTACACAGTCCTCCACCCATGTGGCCGGACCATGTGGGGCCCCCTCGCCAACCAAGCCGAAGAGCAAACCTACTTGGCGGTGTGAGGTATGTGACTACGAGACCAATGTGGCACGGAACCTGCGTATCCACATGACCAGCGAGAAGCACATGCACAACATGATGCTACTCCAGCAGAATGTGACTCAGATGCAGCATGGCCGGCTGGGATTGGGAGCCATGCCCTCACCCTCTGAGGCTGAGCTCTATCAATATTACCTGACCCAGAACATGAGCCTTCCACCTGGCCTCAAGATGGACCCAGCTGGAGCTGAGGCCCAGTTCCTCATGGGGAGCTTTCACCTGGATCCCAACATGGCTGCCTTGGCTCCTGCACTTGGTGAGCTGGGACTCTCCTTTTGCCTCTCTTGCTTTCAGAAATGCCCCTTGTTGACCACAAAATCACCTAGTACAGTTCAGAGCAATTTCTTTAATGTTAATCAGTTTCACTTCAACTTGATCTTGAATGTTAATTAATCAAATTACAAGGCAACAGAACACTAAAGTAATGTCAATGAGTTTTTATTGAGTCAACAGACAGTACCCAGATTTTATCTCTCTACACTACTATGTATACTAGGTATATCACAATTTTTAAGTTTGGCAGCTGGATTTCTTCCTTTGCTTGAAGGTATGCCTGGCCTAGTGAACTTGACATAATTTTCCCATTTTACAAGCAGAGTGCCAGTGAAACATAAAAAGGGAGAGGGAAAGAAATCGGATCCATCTGAGTTTACAGGGGGGCTTACCCAAAATATTTCCTTACAGATGATGTATACAATAGTAATGTACATGATAGTAGGCCTATACTCATCGCTTTAATCTCACATCCACAGTAAAACCTTCTAGTGCGCAAGACCAGTTTGCCAAGTAGCAGGCACAAGCCCAGAACAATTAAATCAAGACTGTTTGTCCTCTCTCTCACACAGTCCTTAACAAGACATCTTAGTGACATTATATCTAAGCAATTTTGACTGAAGTTCACTTTGTGACATCCAGTTTTTTTGCTCACAAAGAGTGAGTTACAGGGCCAACATTCAGCGTTCTCTTCTCCCTGCCTCTCCCCTCAGGCAGCCAGCTTCATCCTTTTTATGTCATTATTCCCAAACTGCTGCTGAACTTCACCACTGGAGTTCTCTGTTTTTTTCTAACTTTGTAATTGCAGCTATAAATTTTATCTTGGTCAAAGAAGGGAGGTTAGAGGGCCCGGCATGGGTAATTCAGCAGCATAGCAGAGTGTTTGGCTTGCCAGTTACAACCCCACAGTTTGTACAGACTTGTCTTCAACTGTCGCCAGTTCAAAGACACAAACAAGAATTGATTGCTGTGACTAATTCCTTTTTCCCTCTGCTGCCATCTGGTTCATTTTCCTGTGAGGTGAGTTCTAATAAGCATGTTACAAGGGAGGCAATAATGACACAGTCTAGGCCCATAAACTACAGTAGTGTCATCCTTGGTCACACTTAAGGAACTCTTTGAACCATCTTACACAAACACTCTGATATTAACTCTACAGTATGAAACATAAGGTTCAATAAATCTTTGAGAGAATCTGCCATCACAAGAAGATCTCAAACCAGACGGTTAAAGTGAGAGGTGCTCTTTCATACTCTCACTATGGATTTTGACTTTTGTATGTCTTGCTAAAGAAATAGATGACATCTGTTGACCTCAGATGATCTCAGCCTCCTGGTAATCCTTGTTCCCATGACTCAGCTACAGTAGTGAGAGGAAGATGTGAGATGGAGTGCAATAGAGATAAAGAGAAGGAATGGGATGTGACATTAAGCCATTTGTGAAATAGTAGTTTCTGAAATATGTTGTCTGTCATTTACTGTAAATCAGCAGACAAATTATAGAACTGTTCACTAAAGGGTTAATTTTGGAAAACAAATAAACAAAAATGATTACCTGTAAATATATTTGTGTAAATGTTTGCATGGATTGACATATTTACTTTTACAATATTCAATATAAAATAACGTATTTGGAAATTGATGTAAAGCTACAAATCAGTCTTGGTCTAGTGAAGAACAGGATCCAGACTTGTCATAAATCATTGAGACCATAGTAACAGATCATGAGAACCAGATAGAAATAAGATATGTCAGGTGCAGGAAAAGACACGACTAGGATACCAGTTGGGTGTGTGTGTGTGTGTGTGTGTGTGTGTGTGTGCGCCTGTGTGTTTGTAAGAGAAAGTGTGTAAGGATCCATGACTGGGGAGCTGGGTCTGTGAGTGATTTCAGAGGGCTTCTCAAAGGTCTCCCTCTCCTGGCTATAAAAACTCAGGTAATGGAGAAAAGTCCGAGAGCAGGCTGCATACTGCAGCAATAAATAAAAAAGAGCTGCTGGAATTAATTTAGTGTAAAGCCAGGCGGGGTCAAACCTGCATGCTCAGTCTGGGCAGTGAAAGATTAAAGATCAGCAAGCAAAGGCAAAAACTCTGGCTGCTCCTACCTCATTTTTTTAGCATTCATTTTTAAAGTCAGCTTCCTGGACCATATACACATCAGTTCTGTGGTTGGTGTCATAGGATATGAGCATGCTACCCCCTGTTTAGACTCAGTACCAAGCAGAATTAATCTGTTAGGTGTCCATATTGATTTAAAGGCAAACTGGAGAGAAAGCAGCAGAAGAATACAAGCAGAGAAGTGGATTTTGTTATTATGTAGTGAATAAGGGCGATTTACAGTAATGTGTGCTTTGGAGCTCCTTAGATCTTCAGTAATGATAAAATAACTTTTACTGTGAAGCTTTTGGCCTCTGGAGTTGATTTACAGGCAGGTCATTAAAATGCACCAGCCCAAACATGGTGACATTTGCTCTCTGGATGTGTGAGGTTTTGGTCCCTATGGGAAAGTCCAGGATGCTTTTTCTTATTTTCCTAGCTACAACAAGGATAGGAATAGATCCATAAATAAATAAATGCACATTATTCCCCATGCAATATCAGACTGACAGACAGGAGAGCATGTTTTTTCAAAGTTGAAGATTCTTATTTTCCCTGAGATGTTAAGCATGGGAGTGGTTCAAACTAATACTTTCTTTGGGAAACACTGTACTTCCACCTGGAACAATCTCAGACTAATAAAATAATATTTGTCCACATCCTGAGGTTAATAACTGAGAGATAAAGTGATCTGTAAAATTATTGAGACCGGAAGCTTGAATATGTCGAGCATCATGATAAGTGTATGTATGCAAGCATCTAAATTGCTTTCTTTGTCCTTTTCCTCTTTCTTTCTGGCTCTCTTTGTGTTCCCCACACATTCTAGTAGGTGGAGAGATCCCTATGGACGTGCGGCTGGGTGGTGGGCAGTTAGTATCTGAAGAACTGATGACCCTGGGAGAAAGTCTATCACAAACAAGCGACCCCTCCCTCAAGCTCTTTCAATGCGCTGTGTGCAACCGCTTCACCACTGACAACCTGGATGTGCTTGGTATGCACATGGGAGCTGAACGCAGCCTACCAGAGGAGGAGTGGCGTGCTGTGGTGGGCGACTCTCACCAGTGCAAGTTGTGCCACTACACCACTCAGCTTAAGGCCAACTTCCAGCTGCACTGCAAGACAGACAAGCATGTTCAAAAGTACCAGCTGGTGGCCCACATCAAAGAAGGGGGCAAAGGCAACGAATGGCGTCTGAAATGTGTGGCCATAGGCAATCCAGTGCACCTGAAGTGCAATGCCTGCGACTACTACACTAACAGCCTGGAGAAATTGAGGATGCACACCGTCAATTCCCGGCATGAGGCTAGTCTCAAACTCTACAAGGTTAGTGGTTTTCAAGCTCCTTCATCACAAGTACTACTCAACATGTCTTTACAGTGTATCACAATTTTCATATAATCACAAATATATCCATACCATGGGGATAAGAGCATGCAAAAGAGATGGGATGTCAGTAGCATGGACATTTATAACCACAAATCTGACTTTTACAGGCAGCAAAATAGCGAACCTGTGGTATGTTAATGCTGTCTGTATTATCACATCATTTGAGGTGCTATAATATGACTGAGATAAGTAGTTTTTGTGTCACATTTGGGAGTATTCATCATTCAATTGAACTACATAAATGGCCAAATGTGTCTTTAATCCTCTCCCTGCTAACTTGATACTCCTCCACAAGACATTAAATGTTCTAGTGCGTGCCCACTGCACTAACCTCGCTGCTCTACCAAGGCATGGATGATAGCTTTGTTGAGTAACCCTTACTTTCCCAGTAGTGATACAGAAGTAGCGCCACACTGCTGGCATGAGAAGAACATGGCAGGTGAAGCTGATTTGGAGGCTTAGGGGTGAATCACTTGGAGACGAATGAAGAAGTGTGAGGAGACAGAGGTTTGGTGCTAATACTCCTCGGAGCAGGAAAGACTGAATCGTTCTCGACAGCCGTATTGATTTTTGCTGGACTTGGAGCTTCACCTTCTCCTCTAATCATTCCATAATAGCCAATGGATGAACACTCTCAGAACAAATGGCCATAAATCTAACAGGCCTGATTCCACTTAGGTACCTATCCTGTGTGTCTGCGGCTTCGGCCACTCTGCGCTTAACCCAAACTGGCATAGCTGCTCACACACACACAGAGACACAAACACACACAACAAAACACATACAAACACTGAAAACACATACTCCCGGTAAGCTTACACTACATACACACCAACAGAATCTAAAATATAATCCACTGTGATGTGCACTGTCTCCCTCTAGTAGGTGTGGCTTTTTATTTACAGTAAGCCTACTCCATTATCAAGTGTTTAACTCTTAAAAAGTAAACACGGAAAACTATTTAAGCTATTCTATTGCTTGCCATTTTTGTATTATTTTATGGTTTGACCTATTTTAGAGAGGAGTTATTAAAAGGTCAATGACAAATGTGTTTCTTTAAGCATGGTGATTTTAATCACATGAAAAAATAGGTCCATTTATTGTAAACCCACTCAAAAAGGCTGTCTATTTGAAAATCAGTCAGCATTATGAATGGTTCCTCAGAACCACTGACGTGGCAGAGAGGTTTCCTTTTTCACAAGACCTTTGTACTAAAATAACAGTGAAAGAGAGATTTTCAGTGTTTTGTTAAAGGGGAAGGTGAGATGCAGGGCTCCTAGTAAAGTTGTTGAAGAGGGCCAGGGGACACAGAAGGTGTTGAAGGTAGAATGTATAGTTTGGCTTGTTGGTCTATGGTTTGCACAAGAGAGGGCAGCAGGAGCATTTCCATATGCACAGGGCAATTATGGACACATACAAATATTCAGCATATATGCGAATGTGTTGAGTAATTTGTGAGACAGCAGAAAAGCATATGTCCTTGTGTTTTCCAAGCCCATGGTCATCCTCTCCTGGACATACCCTGGCCCACATTCCAATGACAGCCTCACATTAGACCAAAATAGACAGGCCCTGACATCCTCTCTCTCCTCCTCACACCTTTGGAGGGAGAGACTTGTTTTGTCTCACAGGATATGATGCAGTTTATATTACATTATATGCATGGTTTCCACTTCGCTGTGAGCCCAAAAGGCAAAAGAGAAACAGCTTTTTTTCCTCCTCTGTCTCTTTTTCCGCTCAAGTTTTTAAGAGAGAAGAGACATATGTCATACTGCTGCTCAGGCTGTGGGGGATTAAATATGTACAACACATCCAGGCATGATCATTTTTTATGACTTAAGCCTCTTAAGTTGGCTCCATATTTCTTAAAACCAATTGATCTTCTGAGTAAGAGTGTGTGCATTTGTCCAGAAATTACCTGCTCTCTCACCTCGAGACACCCCAGTCCTCATAAGCTCGCCTCATCCCAGACACAACTCAAAAACAAAGATGTACACTAGTTGACAATAATTATTACAGAATTTTATGATTCACAAATGTGATTAGTGGACAACAAGTACATGGTTGTGAGGCTTTTTGGGAGCACTGGCTCCCCACTTGACAATGTCACAGTCTTCGCACTGCATTTAATTTACTATCCTGGTAGAGATACTGACAGGCAGAAACCCACAGTGGGCCACAAGCCTATAAACCCAACTTGGTATATTATGCAAGGACGGAAAAAGGAAAATCACCATTCATTTATTCCTCCCCAAATAAATCTGATGCAAATAGCACAATTTTTAACCTTTTTGGGGAGAAAATAAATCATCAAGTCAGCATAAACAGATGTATGATGTGGGAGATGCTTGGGACACTTCACCCAAATCAAACTGGTTTGCATTAAACAGGCCCTTTGTGTGCACAGCTCCATATAAATTGGAGCCTGTAATTACTGGAATTAAAAAGGAAGGTTTAAACTGAGGGCTAAACTGGATGGGATAATTTGAGAGTCTGTGGTATGTGGCCCATATTAGGGCTTTCTAAAAATATCACCCCCACCACCCCATGTATTGGAATGTTCCAAAAGACCACAGAAACATCCAGCAACTCATCCTGACCGCTCAGACCACCACACAGTGGGGGGTGATGCTGTCTTCCTCTGTGTACTGTGTTCTCAGCTGAGAGATACCCATTCTCAGCTCTCTGTGTTCTGCCAATACACCCCCGTGCGCCGAACACAACTTTCACCTTCTCTTTTTCCCATGGACCAAACGGTTTTAAGTGGCTCTGATGATAGCATGATGGTCACCCATCTGCCCCAAGAATGGTTTCTCTTAAACACAAACAGATGGGCTCTGTTATGGTGTCCAGATTCCAACCTAAGCGTTAGTTTGTGTACTTTGCTGTTAGAACACTCTCTTCATCTTGAATAAACTCAGCTTCTGCTCTCATTTTATAGTTATCTATGTTTGTAATATGTGAAGATGATAGCCCTTATACCACCAGCAGCAGGCCTCAGTGTGGAGGTGAGATGAATGGAATTAATCCAGCTCTCTGGCCCTGGCTGCTCTGGCCAGACAGAATGGGTGGGGCCTAAACAGACTCAGCCACAGGCCTCAGCTTCCAGTCAAGGGTAGGGCGAAAGGGGAGGAGCATTGAGGGGGGGGTTAGCTGGCTACCTTCCTTGTCTCGGGGGCCGGTGCAATCGGCGGTAATTGAGATTGATTAGATGTTATTTTTCCTCTTGCAAATGTAGTCCATTAGCTTGGCACATGCATAATCAGTTTAGAGCGCAGTTAGCCGAATGTAATCATGTTCCTCGGTGTCTGCTCACACAAAATCCACTCCAGATGCCGCTTGGCCATGGAAAGAAAGGGAGAAAGTGCTGTCACTATCAGATGGGGAATCTTTAACTAAGAAAGTCCTGACACCCCCACCCCCCCCAACATCCTGGTCCAGCTTTATTAAGCACACACATAACTATACAAACTTTTCACCTATCTCTTTCCCTGGCTTACACACAGTCAAATACACTCTCTGCTCCTTGCATATGAGAACAGGGCTTTCAATCATGTGTTCTACACTTTTAACTGCACCATCATAGTGTTAAGTGGAGCCCAGCGGCTGGACCATTAAAGAACACAATACATCTGTATCTTGGATGGAGTTACTGCTCTTATTTTACCCTTCAGTGCAATCCAAAAGAATTAGTGAACACTGAGGAAAGAAAATGTCTACACTCTGCAGAGAGCAAATAGACGAAAAAAGGCTGTAATGTAAATGAAGGGATTAGTGGTTACTTGAAAAGGCATTAAGGTGTTTCACTGATGATCCTACTCAGCAGAAGCACTGCCTTCTCAGACTCAGGAATTCAAGCCGTGATGACCTCTCCACATTAATGAGTATAACTACCAGGATTGATTCCAATCCTCTTGCACTATACTATAATCTGTAGTTGGGGTACAACCACAAATAGGTTCCAGCTCTAGATAAATATTGCAGTTTTGCTATCAAATAAAGCTAGTGCGTAATTTTGCCTCAGGAAAGAGACAAAGTCGTGTTTGGATCAGTTGTGGCCTTTCCCCCCTTGGGTTCTTCTTTGCGTCCAGAGACAAAGACTTAGGCCAAGTGCCTGCTAGATGATAGCTGATTTTGGTTTACCAGATAAGTTTCACACATCGACCTGATATCGAATCTTCTGGCCTCTTGCTATGGTTCAGCACATCCATGTTTAAATCGTCTCCCAAGCTACTCAATTGTTCTGAGATGTCTGTATGTTTTTTGGTGAATGAGCCCAATTGTCACGCTGGCCAACATCAAGACAAAAATTACGGCAGGTAATGTGAGATGTCTCTGGTGAAATTACATCTAGTGGGCGCCTGGCCTTACCCACTCACCCACCAGACATTTCTAAGAAGAGGAGAGGTAAGAGGAGGATGGAGAGACAGACAGGAGAGGGGGGGGGGGGGTGACAGGAGGGAAGGATAGATACTCTGCTAATTATCATGGCTAGCCTATGATTGTTCAGTAATAGTGCTCAGTGGGAAAGGTTGCAGCAGTTCCAGGAAGAGCTGAGCTCTGATTTACTGGTACTACCGCTCTAATAAAGCGCTCGCTGCACATCCTGGGAGACAGCCCATTCTCTCCTTTCACATGCCCAAGCGTGTGAATGCACACAAATAGACACAATCCCCCCAACCCACACACACACACCAAACAATCTTATAATCTAAAGTGCTAGAACATGACAACATAGAGCTTATGAATTTTGCCATTTTAAACACTCATAGAGATGTTCTTATAATATGATTATATACAAGTGATGTACATGTGAGCAAAGGCATAACATCACATTAAGGAACTATTTAAATACTGTTTGGGCCCCTGTAACACCTCTTCAGTCAACACAGCCATGATCCTAAACCCCAGTTCCCCATATTTGTGTCAGTGGTTGCCAGTGGGGAATTAAACTATAGATTCCTGCGTCAAACAGATCTCAGTTACTTTGAGTGGTGGGTGGAACAAGGAAAGAGTGGCATACAGCAAAAACACAGGGTGGATTGCAGAAAGGGGCTGTCTGGCAAGTAAGGGGGGCTAGTAGGGCTTAGTGTTTGGCAGTGTGCAAGAATTTCACAACTATTCTAGCTCCCACCTCTTGAGAAGGCCAGGGAAAGGGTCAGGCTCTGACCCGTTGCACAGCTGCTGATGCTGCTGCTGCTGCTGCCTCTGCTACTGGTGATTGGATGTGCAGTTGCCCTACTGTGTGTGTTGCTGGGACTTTAAAAGTGACAGTGAAAGAAGGCAAAAGAGGGTAGAGGAAGGTTGCTTAGACAAGGAAGCTTGCTCATTCTAGGTAATTTTCAACAGCTGTTTACCATGACCGTTGTACCTAAAAGAGCCCAGTGCATTACAGACAAGATTGTCCGTACTGGGTCTGTGATGGAGATGGAGATGCATTTTCTGAGTTCCATCACACTGAGCCATAGTAGGACTAGAGAAAGGAGAGTTACAGACCCTTGGTCATTGTGTTAATGATTATTTGATTTGCCTTCTCTTTTTTTTTTGGCAGAAGCAACAGAGCCAATATTGCAAGGAAGCTGTTGACCTCGTTATCCCCAGCCCAATAAACTGAAAAGGCAGATTGGTGTTTGAGGAAGGGAAGGAAAACGAGGCAAGGATATGTTAGTTCTTGTGACAGGGTTGACCATAGTTTAAGGTGAAGTTCCACTTAGTGTTGGCAATAGGCGATTATATATGTTGATATATAGTTTATATATATATATATATATATATATATATATATATATATATATATACATATATATAGTTATAACTATATAGTTATAGTTAGACAAGACAAGAAACAGTTTCTTAGACATTCCTGTCATACATGCTAGACTCTATATCCCTCCATTCTGCATTCTTTGAGTTTTTTCCACCCTTCTCTCACTTTGTATCCTTTTTTGTTTCTCTAGAAAACTTCATAAACACAACAAATACACATTACCCACAATACAAACCAGTATAGATAGTGAACCAATGGGTGGTCTAGTGTGGTGATCTGCTTAAGGTTAAATATCTTTAATCCAACCCTACTGGAAAACTAAACATTCTCCTCAACTAAATCTTCATCTGCACCCCCATTCCACTCTCTACTTTTACCTTTAGTCTTAGCTTGTTTCTTGCTCCTCGCTAAGGAGCAAAGTACTGCTAATGTTATTGTCAACACACTGATTCTCTTATTGAATGAACTGATCCAGCTTCCATAAAAAAGAAGACACTTGGAGTTTTCCCAGATTAAATTTCTCTTCAATCTGTTTTGTAAAGATGTCATTACAGACACATCAGTCATGGTCCTTTCTTCTTTCCACAGCCTCTACAATTTCCTATGAACTCATAATGTATTAAGTAGTCACCCTAAATAATTAAATTGTGATGAATACCCAGATTGAAGTTATTGATAAAGACCTTTTCATGGTTTGCAATAACCAAACATCCCTATTAACTGTTTTGCCTGTGTTGTTTCATGGTCAAGCTAATTTCTAGAATTATGAGTGGTAGTCTACAGGCTCAGAAAAAAAGATATACTGTTGTAGTATTAATACTGATATTCCTTCAATTACTAATTTGGGGCATTTACTAGTCTATAAAGCACCTCAATACGACCCTCATTCCTTGTATTCTTAGTTGTAAAATGAAAGCTTCTGCATGTGTTTCGAAACACTTAGTTGCTCATGTACTTAATGTAGTAATGTAAAGTAGATGTGTGACGAGATATCGCGAGACGAAAACGCGGCGATATTTCTCATGTCTTCTTTGGAGCTATGGAAGCCTAATGATGCAAAAAGTAAAATGAGTCACACTACCAAATTATAACATAATTTATGTTGTTCTACTTGTGTATTTATGTGATACAGAATTTGTGCAATTTACTTTTATTTCTGTGTTTTTTTTATTAGCAATATGTTATAATTTGTGATAATTGGATTCTTTATTTAATTTATATTTATATATTAGAATTGTTTCTAAGCTTTATAATTTACTTTTTAGTATTTGTGATTGTATCTAACTTTTGTATTTATGGTTGTTATTTCCATAAATACCAAAATCTATAAAATATCTATATGGAGAAACCTTTTACAGTGCTGCATACTGCATATGATAATTATATATTTAGAAAGTAGAACTAAAGTGATTCATTACAAGATGATTAAAACATTTCAATTCAGTTTCCATTTTGTGAATTTCAAATAAAAGAACAGTCATTTATTTCCTCATTGAAGTTTTCTTAAAAATACAGTTAAAATCTTGTCTCGTCTCGATCTCGTGAACCCAATATCGTGTCTCGTCTCGTGAGCTTAGTGTATCGTCACACCCCTAATGTATAGTAATGTGAAAGATAGAGCCGTAATAAGAGAGAGGATTGCTTTTGTCTGGAAATATGTATTTTTAGTTGCTTGCAAAGGAACTGTGCGGTCATTGTGACTTGAATGAAGTGTTGAACTGATCAATGCATCCGGCAACTTGTGGCCACAGCACCTGAAAGAGTAATAGTGGCAATTGGCAGGTAAACTCTGCTTTGATGAGGCCAGGTGGAGACTCCTGTGAATCTATATAGCGCCTAAGCTAAAGGGATGGAGAAAGTGAGGCAGGCAGGCTTACCAGCTCTGTGCCATCAATGCATCAGTGGCTTAGCCACCAGATTAATGGTCTCCGAGTGGTCAGGGCCACAAAACTACTCAGCTCTGAGGTCTGTGTTCATTGGAGCTGTACATGAAAGCAAGGTAGGGTGAGACAGATGAGGAGAAGGGAGGAGGTCTTATGTACCAGGATGAGTACACAGGGACTTGTCTTCTGTTTGGGTTTGGCCTACAGAGTAGAGTTGTGGGACAGATAAATTTTACTGAATGATGGATATGTGGCCCTGGTTGTTGTTTCATTTCTGTTGCTTGTAATGTTCCACTTGTATGGCCAAAAGGATGTTTAAGTAACAAAACATCACAATAATGTAAGGAGTGTTAAGCAATTTTATATACAGGGCTTGTATTTAAAATTATGGTAATTGAGCACATTAAACATCTGACAACATACAAAACTCTTTGCCTAACTGTCCAGTCTGTTGGGTTTGTTGTTTGAAGGCAGCCAGATTCTAATCCAAGCTTGATTTACAGTTCTGCAGCCATTTTAATTGCTCCTAAAGGCACAAAACATGTGCTGTTCTTATTTTACCTAGCATTTTCTTTGTTTTAGCAAATCTGCCCTTAAGGTCTTTCCATTTTGTACTGCATCAATTACTGTTGAATTGCAGAACTTCAGTAATTTCTCGCCTGGATTTCATTGGCTGTTTGTTGCTGTTGATGGGTCTTTGAGATGCTGATGCCTGCAAGCATGCTTTCCTCAAAGTAGTCTATTTTGGATGGGTTATCTAGCACAAAATCTGACATGAAATAGCCTGTGCAGTGAAAAGTTAGCCTCACCTCTTTATGACCACTGTTAAGGCTTGAGTGAAAATGAACCATCCACCATGTGGTCAATTCTCTGGGTAGAATGTTTATTTGAAACAGTGAGGCCTTAGATGCATTTTCTGTTGTGCCAACAGAGAATATCCATCTCTTCCTGAACTTAATGACACTGGTTGTCCATCCATGATTTGGCTAATTGCTGTGTGCTGGAGTCCAGGGTTAGAACTGGGAGCTGTAAATCTATCAGTGTTATGCAGACAACGTTTTCTCCAGATGTAGAAGAAAAGATTTCATCCTTTTGTAATTAAGCGGTGCAGCCCAGGGTGTCATGCGGTTTTTATTGGGGCCTCTGGAAAATATAATTTTGCACCTTGTTTTCTCATCATGCCTTTTATTCTTCAATACAAAAGATGGAAAAAAATGAAAAGATGAAAATGAAAAAAAGCAGCAGAGAATAGAATCTCTTGTTTAAATTATTATATGGAAATGACTAGGTGGTGATGTAAGAGGTATGGGGAGTGTGGGGTGGAAGCTCAAAGGGGACAAAGGCATAGTCTTGGAACCGAGGCAATTACATAGTCCTTCAGTTGAAGAATATCAGGAAAAAAAGTCCTTTTTTAACACCAGGAATGTTCCCAAATGTTATCTTTCCCACGGGTGTCGTCTTCTACACCTGTGTTCTACTTTAAACTTACTGCGGGAATAAGAGAGAAGGGGAGCGAGTTGGGGAAAGTGATAGTGACTGAAAGAGAGGGAGACAGCTTTAAGAGTTGGGGACAAGAATGCTCTTCAGCTTCTCAAGGGCGCCGATACTTTATGGCCTTCACATTCCTTCATGACAAACTGATGCCCAGAATAGACAGAGTGGTGTTGGAAGAAAAAAAAACTTTAACTATCATGCCTTTAAGCTCCACCCTCCACATATCATCTCTGTTCCTTGCTCACCTTCACTTCACCCTGCTTCGTTTATGTGGCAAACCTCAGGGTCACACTGTCTGAAGTTTTTCTTTACTAGCCAAAGCTGGTGAAAGCAAAGGACTGAAGTGCAGGTTTTTGTTCAGTATAAGCAGTTTCACACATTTGTGTTTTATAAAGTCCTCTTCAATCTCATGCTGATTTACAGAGGCCTCTTTCCTCTGAGATCTCTTCAGAGAAACAGACAGCAGAGGAAGTCTCCATAGCCACTGAACTCCGAGGCTCACTCCTAGATTATATACTATCCCTCACTGCCTTCCCAGCCCGCCCCACAAACTCTTTTTTATAATGTCAACACATTCAATCAACACTGAAATTAAGGACTGCTGAATAATTCAAACTTGAATCCTCCCTTCAGATGGCCTATCTCTGTCACCAGATAGGAATTTCCTTAATTTATGCTTGTTAGGTTGGAGTAGTCATGTTGAAATAATTTGAACCATAAGGACTGTCTGTGCAGCTACTGTTTAAATGAGAACTCTGGGAGCCGTTAAAGTTTGAACATGAAATTGTGAGATCTGGAATGCAAATTATTATTCAAATGATCAATGTATTAATTTGCATGCTGAAAGGCGCAAGGCTGGTGGGGAGAGAGAGACAGAGAGAGAGAGAGAGAGAGAGAGAGCATCTTAATAAGTTCAGTAATGCAAAGTATTTATGTGTTGATGTTGCAGGAGTAAGGGTGTATTAATTTTGCAGTTGTCAGTCCCAGTGTGACCTAAATCTCCCTCTCTCTCTCTCTCTCTCTCTCTCTCTCGTTCTCTCTCTCTCTCTCTCTCATTCTCTCGCTCACATACACATATCTGTCACATGCATGACACACTATCATCATTTCACACACATGCATTCCCTCTCTTTTCTAATATATTTACTCCTTACTGTACTTATCAAGAGTAGTCTTTCCACACAATTTAGATATTTTCACCTTCATGTTTCTAGTTATTTTTGAACTTTTGGCGAGTTATGGGATATTAAATCAACTTAAAACATACAGTTAAGCCTTAAGCAGTCGAAACTGTTGAGGTGATGAGCCATATAAAGGAAAACCTTTCAGAACATGAAACTACTCTAAAAAATCAGAGATCCCAGAACCTGGTCTGTGTACTCTGGTTTTCTACCATCTTCTCTTACACATCAAATAAAGCTTATCATTCAGTGTTCCTCCATTTACATCTTTTTCTCCTTTTTTTCGAAAGCTCAGTTCCTAGTCTGCACTGTCATCACTGACTGGTTGGGTAAAAATGATGGAACAATTTAGTGATAGGTCTTTTGGTATTTAGGATTATATTTGATCATAGGGGATTATTGATTCTTTGAGTGGTCTATTTAAATCAGGAGGTAGTTTGTGACTGAGCAGCCTAAGATGAGGTCTGATTGAAATGTTTAGATATCATAAATGGGGGAGAGTGTACTGTATGTGTTGTCAATTTCATTCTAATAATTTATTAGTTAAGTATTGAGTGGCTTATTGTAGAATACTAACCACGAGTTGTGCATGTAGTTAAGAGAAATCAGTTCTCACATCTGGAAGGGAGTTTAGGGCTTTTTAAATGAGAGATCCAGCATTGGAGTATTCCCAGTATTCAACTTAACTTTTAAATCATTAAACATGATGAAGCCATCTCCACAAAGTCAGGGGTTTATATACAAAAATCAAACACCATCTGCCATCTCTGATCAGAAGCAACAGCCATCAGGCCAGGGTTACCAAGGCAGAACAGGAAAAGCCATTAACTGCCAATCACTGCATCGATCGACAAGCCAGTCCACCACTACCAGCCCCTCTCTACCCCCCCCCCCCCCCCCCCCCATCCCCTGCCCACGGACACACACATGCAATTTATCAGCTCTTACTGTACACTGCAAACACACACATACTCACACACATACAGACTTGCATAAAACTCAACCACATTTGGTAGAATTTGTCTCTTTCCCGTTTTAACCGCATTATCTTTTAAATTATCTAAAGTATAGACTGCAGGATCAACATTCTGTCCAGTTTAGATAAAGGTTGTCTGACTTTTTTATATTGGCTCAGCAACCCCAATGTGTTACGTGAAGGACAGTCAAGATGCTGTTCAAAAGATATTTCCTTCTGAGCATAGGTTTGTAATCTCCTCATTACCAAAATGCATCTCAGTAAAGTCCATCAGCGTGTCAAAATGAGAGTAGTCACATTGTGCCACATTTTTGGAGTCAACCCTCAGATAAAAAGGGAACTAATAGAGTCAGCGAAGGGCAAAAAGAAAAAAAGAAGATTGATTTCTTTTTTTCGCCTCCATTTTCAGTGGTGTCGCTAGAACTGAGTGTCATTAGAAGAATATTTACCTACTTCCCAATTTAATAGAGATGTTGTATATCAGAATGATCTGGATCAGAGGTCAGGGCTGGGGGGAGCAATTAAAGCGTATGGATCCAGAAGCTCTGGGTCTGTCCTATTGTGTGTGTTGTAGGCAGAAACAGATAGGTGAGCTTAAAGGGAGGCAGAGGGAATATGTATTGAACATGGAAGTATTAATTTATTGAGCTTTGTTACAGATGAACTAGTGATGCATTAGTCAGGGGCACGGATGCATGCTTGTGAGCACAAACCACATAAAGCGAACAGTTACATTGACGTGCATGCCTTTTCTCTTAATTATGTGCATATAGTGCACTCACATTATACTTGTATAACTATTATGCATCATTTCATAGGTTTAACCGAGAATGTATGCTACTTGTCTGTAATGACGCCATATTTTTGTAGTTTTCTCTTTTATTCATACTAAATGGGCTGTCGCTCTTATTACTCGGTCTGGATAGGTCAGCCTTTTCTGGGGCCACACAATAGCCAGAGACAGAGCAGATATGATGGATGTGGCCTGGGGCCTATACTCTCGCTCTGTGTCTGCGGTGGCCTCATACACACATCAGCCACAGGGAGAGGGAGGGAACACAGTAGGGAGGGAGGGAAGGAGGGCAGAGATACAAACCAGACCAGCCATTTTCCTCGTTCCGCTCATAAATATTTGTGTGGCTGATTTATAAACAGTGGAGCAAGAGAGGAGATCAAAGTGAACTGTAACGCTTATATAAAACTGGGGCTTTTTCATGACACTGCCCGACACACCATGCTCATACCTATTAAAGACAAAGCTATATATCATGAGACATATTGGCAAGAGTACTGAATGGCCACTCAAACTCTGAAAGCTTGGTCTTCACCCAGTTGTGAGTCTAGTTCTTATAGCGCTACCCTCCAAGGTTCTCAGACACTAGTTAAAGGCCATCAGTATGTGTTATAGATAAAACTCAACCTGCTCTCAGCCTGTGTAAACTCCCCCGAGGTCAGTGGCTTCTTAGATGGATTTTGAATGGCTGTAGTAATGCCAGGCAGTCATATTAAAACATAGCAGCGCATTGAAGAGTCACTGTGTCCTCATGGCGGTAGAGTAGTGTTCGTCACAGTAGACAGCTGCACATGCTGATTCTGGCAACCAGCTGGTCAGACGCAACACAAAGGCCAAGTCTCCTGTACAGCAGTGAGGAGGGATTAGGGTGGGGTGAGGCAGTGTGTATACTGTGTATGTGTGTGTTTGTTGGAGTAGAGTACTGGCTTTGCATAACTTCATGTGTCCAAATACTGGCAGGCATACACACACACATCCACCGTTATAGCACTTCAGGCCCACTAAGAGCAGAGACATTCTCCACCTACAAGCAGTGTTTACCAAGTGCCCCCCCAAAACATACATACACATATATATCTCCTTTCCTATCCCAGCCCCCAGCCCCCACCACTACCCTTCATTCCCTGCAAATGTGGGGGAGCAAGAGGTGCTCTCTTCTGCCTCTGGCCCTCTGCCTGATTAATAACAGTTATAGCTGGCAGATGCAGAGGAGCGCCATGAAGATGGCTGTTCACTGACCTCTGTGGGAGGAAGAATAGCATGGGTAATGGGAGAGAAAAGAAGGCCTTTTTTCAATGGTGATTCCCCCCTTTGTCCACCAGCAGGACAGGGTGTGCTCAGTGTGGTGAGGCCTGGGACAGTTGCTGCTTAAAAAGCCTGTCTCTCTGTCAGTCTGCGTGAATGCCAAGAGACATCTGGTTCTCTAGCTGTGGGAACACGGTGGCATTATTTTTCTAGGCACTTCACCTAGCACTTACGTAACATAGCAGTTCAGGTATGCATTTGCTCTTAAAGGAGGTGTTTTTGCGATGTGCTTTTTTTGTACAACTATGTGGTTATTTTAATTGTATTGTATTGTATGTATTGTAATGATATGATTTGACAAAGCCTAACTGTGTTCACAGGATGTATTGTAGTCATTGAAAAACTAGACTATCCATATATATTCCTATAGCCCTCTCCAGTAAAATAAAGGTATGCTGCTATAATGAATAGGAGTCAGGTAGTGTGTCCCTTGTCCTGTATGCAGCTGTATTTTCCCCTAAAATATGTTGTATATATTGCATACGTTGTGTGAGTGTGATCAGGTAGGCAGACATTGTAGGAGGAGTCAAGAGAGAGTAGACCAGATTATTTTACCCCTGTTGTGTCTGAGTTTGTGTGCAGGGAGTTCAAAGTCTTGCTGAACATCAGAGGGCTGATGCTGAGTGAGGCTGACTAGCTGCAGCCTGTGGTCTGGGAAGGGTTACTGAATTATTACTGATGGTTTCAGGGTAACTGTCCGACCACAGGACTGGGGAATATTAATCATTTATTTGATTGTCTGCATGTGCTGATTAATCAATTTGAGTAGGATCTGCAGGATTAACTACCCTATTATTACCCTGTAAGAACAGATAAGAGATAAGACTTTAAAATATCATATTCCATTTATCATTTATTTTTAGGTCCCTGCTGATGAAGGTGAAATAAAAACTGAGGTGAGATTAGGCAGAACAGCAACATGGGGGAAGTGTTGGCACAGGTGGATAAGAGAAAGAGGAACGAGGAGAGAAAAAGTTTCTTAACAGCAGATTTTACTGTTTCAGAAGATAGGTGAAACATATAGCTTTGTATTTCTTCAAACATGGCACAGAAAATCAAGTTGTGCAGCTGGGAGTGAGAGAGCAGAGAAAAAAGGGGGGGCGGGGAGACAAGAGGAACAGGAAGTTGATGGGAAAGTGATAGCTGTCTCCACCTGGAGTATAGCCTGAGCTGTGTGTTAAGAGGGAAGACAAAGCAAGGGAAAGGAGGGAGCTGCTGCTGTTGACTCCTACCTTGGTCTCTGGTTTAGGTAAGTTTGGCTCTCATACTGAGTATAGCTAGCTGAACTGGTCCAACAATAGCACTATTCTTGTTTACCCCACTCACTATCTATTCAGTCTATAAATTCTCAATCTGCCAACTGTTTAATGTGTTATGTCATGTGGTAATGCCTTTGATTCCAACATGCCTCCGTTTGTAAATACAAGAGGCACTCAAAAGGCTGTGGTTTCTTTACAAGCATGGCGCCCCCGGCGCTTTGGTCGGGAATGCACTGAGAGGGAGAAGGATTGAAAGAGTAAGGCAGGGAGTGAGAGGTGGTTAGAAACTGTATACACTTCCCGTTGCTCTTCTGCCAACCCCTCTCCCCTTTGCCTCTGGTTGCGCAGGCAGGCAGTGAGTGAGAAATGTGAGAGGGAGGAGTATATTCTCTCTCCTGGCTGAACACAGCACTGTAATTATGCACTTTTCAGCAGGTTTTACCTTTAACACTTTCCTCCCGGGGTTGAGATTAGTGCTCACCATGCTTGATTTACTGCACAATTACTGAACAAGAGCTCTATCTAATCAATAAACAGGAAGGGGAAAAGTGGTAGGCTTTGAAGTATAGTTTGAGATTTTTTGCACGATTGAGCAGTGTATATGGTGTAGCCAGTAAGGGCAGCTTGGTTGTGATGCCAGCCTGTGAAATATCTATTATATCAGGCACGCCTCTTTGCTTTACCAGCTCTCTAAGCCTCTTTACAGTGCTCAACTGCTGGAGTGGAAAATGACATCTTTTTTTTCTGACCAGTGCTTAACACAGAGGTCAGCAACAAATTGTCTAATAAGGACATTCCTTCAAAACATTAGATTAAAATCACAAGTTGTCCTATAAAATTGGGGCTTAATGTGATCTTATAACTTATGGGCACAAGTTACATGAGAAGGGATACAAAGCACTCTTGTGTAGTAGCTAGCTATGCCCTGTATTGGATGTCCCCAGATGAGGCAGCCAACACAATGACCTCCATGATGACACTTGCTAATGGCATGAGCAGTTATTTTAGGAAGCTCCAGTGACCGGCCATCACAAGTCTTTCTGGGGCTTTGTAAAGCTTTTGCCAGCATGACCAAAGCAATGGGCCTCTTCCAATTAGTCTGGTCTGTGTCTGATTTTAGTGATGACAACTATATCTCAGCTGCAATTATGTTGCACTGGGAATGATGAGGGTTTAGGTTATTGATCCTCAATTGATCAGCCTGATCAATGAGCACTTTTGTTTCTTTTTTTATGAAAAGTGTTATGTTTTTTTTTCCTCTGGCTAATGAGCAGACCCAAAAGAATGCCCCTGTAAAGAAATCTGTGTCACTAGGGCCCATATGTATTAGTGATAGAAATGGTTATGCTCATGGGAAAAGGGGGGGCACTGCTGAGTGCACCATTTTTCAAAACAAGTGCGCTACCTCCCTGTGGGCATAGGTCGAAAGGCTACCGTGGGTCGTATGAAGACAAAATTGGGCCCTGATTGGGGGGGCAGACATCTGTGTCTTTTCTGCATTTTAATTATAGATTTGTAACTCAAAAAGGCAAACGCTTAATGTTTCTCTTTCTGAAGAATGAACAAGAAGGTTCAGAGGATGTGTGTAATGAAGGTTATTGAACAAAGATACTAACACAACATAATGCAAACTGTGAAAGCAATGGTATTTTTCATGCCACTTAAAAACATTTAGCTTTTTATCTCTAGTTTATAGTCATGTGGACTGCACCAACAGTGCAATGTCAGGTTTTCACCCTTTAAAGTTGCAGCTCTTTAGTTGCTGAGTACAGAAGAGTTGACAGTTGAAGCTGGTGGGTGTTTGGTGTATGAATTGCTTCAAGAACCCTCAATAGCAGTTTCACTACAACAAGGTACTTCATGTTCCATGCAAATAAGCCCACATATAGACCCACTCTATATTTTCACCTCCACTCAACCCCACTCATTAATTTTCATTTTAAGAAGAGGACCTCTCAAAAGCCATGTCGCTCCTTTTGTCATTGCAATGCTGCTAATAAAGATATCTGTGTAAGACTGGGTTAAATATTGACACTGGCTAAGCACATCATCACTGTTCTTAATTAGCTGCTGTCTCTAGCGAGCTCATGCGAGGGAAGAGCATGAACAACTAAACATTTCCCATCACAAGATCTCAAACACCCTCTCCCCAAAACACATTTCTATGAATTTTACATAAAAAAGGATACAAGATAAGTCATAAAACATACAGTGTTACAGCTATCACAGCCTTATTGCATAGCCTGAAGCAGCAACCAATTATGTGGTAATGAAATATTTACACTACCAAACTGAGAATGCCAGGGGTGAAAGCTAGATAATACAAGCCTGAGGAGACTGTATTCTGTGTCTCCTCTCTGCCGTTACGTCAGCAAAAAGGTGGAACGGGAGATCAGCTACTGACAATAGGCTTAGAAGAAAGAGCGTGGGCAGACCTGCAGATCAGCGAGCATAGCTTCTGGTCATCCATACCGCTAACAGCACATTTAAGGGCTTTTTTTTCTAGGTCACAGCAACCAACAAAGTGGGAAGAGGACACATAACCGTAACATTGACTCCACGTCAGACATATTAAGTTTTACCTCCAGTGTATGCCAGTCCTTTTGACTTCTGATGGCTACTTCCTCACAATGATATAGCAATGAATCTGCATTCACGGCAGAGTGTGATGTTTGTTCTCGAGGACTAATTGTGTTTGGGTAATGTTCCTGCTCTGAATTTAATTCTCACTGACTGCATTAATCATTACAAGTGGTCTTTGCCTGTATCTTAATCCAACACCCTCCCATCCCCTGAGTCACCATCTCCCTAACTTTTATAGAGCTTGCTCCCCAGTGGCCTCTCCAAACTATTTTTCATCCTTCGTCTCTGCCTAACAAGCTTTTTACTTCAAACATTCAGAGCTGCTCCACAAGGCCATGCTGCCATTGTCTAGCTGGCAAGTGACAAATGGGAGTCAGTGAGGTGTTGGAGACTCTTGTCAACTGTGTGGGTGCAGGGCTGCCTCTGCCTTTACCCTACTAACACAGCAGTGACCTACAGTACAGCAAAGTTCAGATCAAGGTAGTCAGTCATCTTGTTCTTATCTAGCATGCATACACACTTCTATTAACGCACCTTATATACAGTAGGTCTGTTCAGACATACAACAAGGTGCCTTTCATACATTCCTGAGATTTTCTTGTAAATCACATGGAAGTCATAGATGTGCAAGATGGCTCTGTTTGATTCATTGCTGTACATGTTCACAAGCTAGCATTTGATCAGGTGTTGTTTCGCTTCCCATTATAAAAATTATCTGTAGCAGGAAGCATATTTGAAAAAGCTGTCTACTTAAACATGCAATCCATAGTGCAACGCATAGGAGTACAAAACTTGTTTCACATTACAGTAGATAGCTTGTACTAGTAGTACTTCATATTTCAATCTATTTTGTTGGCCCAATTTCATTGCCAGAGGACAGGGAGTGTTTTTTAGTGTAATATTAGTAGCCTCTGGATGCAGTCATCTTTGTCTGCTTGTGATGACTACACATATACTGGGGTGTAGTATTGAGAAGTTCAGTTGTTTCTGTAGCCTTTATGTTTTAGTCCCGTCCAGCCAAACGTTGTTACAGCACAAAAACCTGTTCCTTTCCTACTGGATGACATCAGATATTATTTGTAATAACTGATGCAATGCACAAGTATTCAAAGTCAAAATATGATCGCCTTAGCCTGTTCTGTGCCTCCTGTTTTACTGAAAAGAAAATCAAAAAATCTTCTTCTTCAGCCCTGTACAAGTAATTGTTGTCACCACTGTCCAAAATGGAGGGTTGTGATGTTGACGCAGTACTGTGGGTAATGGAGAGAAGGGCCAGGGCAAGTCCTGATTTGCCCCACTCAGCTTCCAGATGGTACCTTGCCAGTACACATGTCATCAAGTGGCTGTAACAGTTGTTTGGGTACCCCCATGGCTCCACCCTGCTCTCGCCTCCTGCAGGCAGACTTATTGTACTGCAATTTTGGCAAGCTCCTCCCAGCATGGCTTTCATAAAAGCACCAGGAGGTTAAGCTGTTAATTAGCTACTGAAAGAGGAGGGCAACAGCTTGCTGTTAATTTGCTTTACTCTTTTTTTCTTTTCTTATTTGGGGATTGACATCATTTCCTGCCTGTTTTGGAGTCAATGCTGTGTGTCACAAAAGCAGGGCCTAACTCATTACAAAGGGGGAAATGTGTTTATCTGGCTATGATTAGAAGTGCACATTATGTATGTATAGCCATGCTTATCCAAATGTTCTTAATGAGAGAGACCCTGGACGCCAGTGTGGGGCTCCTGTGGGCATAGGCCCAGGCTCGTTATCACCACACAGGGCATTGATCTCTCTACCGCCCGCTTGCTTATCCTCCTTCTCCTACCCTTTCAAAGACAGTGACTCGCACATGAATTATGTGGACACATTGATCAGCTGATTGAGAGCTATTGTTTAGAGCCCTGGGTCATTATTGAAGGAGGGATTACCCAACTCTTGTTTTGTGCATGCGTATGAGAGAGTGTATTACTCAGTTCCTTGTCACAGTACATACTCCCCTTGGCTCACCTTAGATTTGCAACTGCTACACAAATGTGCACACACTTAAATCCACACATACAGAGCACATACAACAGCCTACACAATCAACATGGACCAAATGACTGCCTGCATTGATTGCCTTCCCTCTGCAATTATGTTCCCATTGTTTACTTTCCAGCATCTTACTCATTCAAATGGAATTCAATAATTATTGCTTTATTTAATGTTAAAGTAAGTAAGAGTGGTGGGTGTGGAGCACCAGTAGCTGTATTGTCTTTAAGTGTCTCTATGACCCCTCCCAAGCTACTCTGTTTCATAGGCCTGTGTTAAGTCATCCTCTCCAAGGACACCTAAAGTGATCCATCTCTACCTCGCTGCCCCCCCCCCCCCCCTACGACGCAGAGGTCCGTTTTGTTTCTCTCTTCCCTCCCAGAGACAAATATGCAGTCTGTTTTTATTCACCGCTAGTGATGGATCATTTCTACAGCAAGGCAGTAGAGGAAGCAACTTAGCATACTTGGAGATAGAGGGACAGGATGCGGTGAAGAGGGGGCAGGAATTTAGGAGTAAAGGAGAAGAAAGGACAAGGGTGGGGATGAGGTACAGGAAGCAGTAGGTAGGCAGATTGAGCCTAGAATACGCAGTCCTCTCAGCCACAACCTAACTTTCAGGCATGTTGCAGCTTGCAGTGGCTAATTCAAAGCAGCCACCACACTTGGCACCCAGTGGGGCCTCTGTGGTTGGAGCTGTTGTTCGTGCTGCTAGCAGACCTGGTATCACAGGCCAAACTGCAGACACTCACTGACTCCAGTCACTCTGCTTTGCTTTGCTAAATAACCAGCTTACGTTCCAGGGGAATCCCAGAGTGCAGATTTATGAGAATCAAGTCCCCAACAAATCTCTGCACATGTACAAATACACTGCTGCTGGGAAGAAAGGGGTCATTCGATTGAAATGTTTTCATTCTCTGGACCCTAAACCCAAACTTAATCGTCATCATTAAAATAATCTGTCTCTAAATTTAACCGTATCCTGATTTATATACCTTACAATTTGGCGGCAATTGGGCAGCTACCTTTTCAGATGTTCTATTCTTTTGGATTTAATTAGGATACAATGTCAGTATAAACTATGGCCAGTTGTCACATAGTGAGAGGTAAAACTGTGTTTTTCAGCTCAAAACGCACATTATATTGTCCCCCTAAGATCGAAATACAGTTACCTCATTGGTTGTAATTGCTGCCATGACATCACTGTGTTTGAATAACAAAGGTGCTGCTTGACTTATTCTAACAAGTCTTAAGCCTGGAACTTGTTTGTACATTTTTTCTCAGCTGATAGAGAACACCTGACTTCTACCTCTGTGATTTTAGAGGATATAATCTTCTCTGAAAAACTGGTCTGCTCTATTGCAGTGCATTGCATGACTTCAGGTGTGAATTGTGGTTTTATAACCTGTGTAAGCTTCCCATTTCATATGTGTGCACACACATACACACACACAGCGAGACATCAGCTTTTAGTGCAGAGAATCAGGGAGACAACTACAAAGCAATATCCAGGCAGATACTCACTGGCTCTCTCACAGAGGGAATTTAGCAGCTCTCTTAGAATTGATAGCTATTTAGCTCACAGATAGTCATCTGTGTTAATGCATTAATTTTGTATTAACAGCACTGCCAAATTTAATGGTGGAAATTAGGGTATGATCATAATGGTATGTGGCTGTGTGTGTGATAGTGTATGTGCATGTGTGCATGTTTGTGTTTGTACATTTCTGACGTTCTTTTTGTCTATACTTTTGTATGTGTTTGTTGCATGTACATGCTGTTTTATACAGCTCCATTGGGAGCCATTCTTTGGAATTACTGACTCTCTGTCTCCCTTCCACCCTTCCAGTAATACCCACCTCCATCTTGTGTTAGTTAGACTCTCTCAGCAACCACACTGTTTTGTGTTAAAGGTGCACTTTTACTTTGCATTTAAGTGGATGGAAATGTAGATGTATGCTGTGCTCTGGGTGGGTGGTGAAACTGATACAGGCATGTATTGCCCACTCAGAGGGCAAGGTGCACTGTAGAGTTGTGTGAGAGAGGATGGGGTGGTGCCCACACCGCCCCTGTCCCTCTTTACCTGAAAAAGCACAGAGCACTGCTTCAGCCTCCACAGAAAGATACAAGGTGCTCTATTGGAAGAGAGGCTTGACAAACCACCATAGAATTTTTCAACTTTAAAAACCACTACAGTTTAAAACAAAGCTTTGAACAGGACCTCGGGGAAAAATCAAATTGAATATGTTTTAACACATTGTAATGTAATTTACAACATTGCTTAACATCTATAAAACAATGGATAGGTGTAGTATCATTAAGGGACATCTAACCAACTGCTAGCAAGGACACTGACAACTCACAAATGAAAGAAAATAAAATCAGTTGATGTCTAAATTACCAGTTTGTAACTTCCTTATATATTAAGCAAAGTAAGTATATTTTGGAAGGAATTTCTCCATCATTCATTTGTCTTTGTAATCATATCTGTAAGATCAGACCACACATACAGTACATTCATAGGCATACAAGCATGTCTCCCATGCCCAATTGTTGTCACACTTGGCTCAACTGAATCCCCTATATGGCTGCTGTAAATTCCCAGACAGTTCAGTGGTGTTGAATCCATGCCACTCACCCAGCTAGCCCCCCCTCCCCCCATTATGCTCCACAGCTCCCCCTCTGTTGGGGCCTCGATATGGGCGCTTGGAAACCCCAGAGCCAGGCAGACCAACTCCTTCCAGCCCAACATGACTTTTTCATTAAGCCGCCAAATTCCTGCACTCCAGTTGGAGGTGATTTATCAACTAGGGGCTTCACTGCAGGTTCATAGGAAACAGACATAGGCCCTGTCTCATACATTATTAAGACTGTACTGTGTCCATACTCTATTTGCGCTCTGATCCCAGTCTTACTGGGAAATCCACTGAGAGTCCATGTTTGAGAAAGTTTGTGCGTGTGATGATCAGAGCAGAGGTTTGTTGTTCTCATGGGCATAGTCTGCTTTCTCTGGCACTGTGTTGTCATTTTGGCGCAGTTCTAACTGGAATACTGAATGAGCAAGGGACTCCTCACCGATCACTCTTCCCTGGTTTGATCTCTTGCCTTGTTCACTGACTCTGAAATGCCCCCGACTGCCTTGGGTCATGGCCAGTGCAGAGATGGTGAAAGTAGTGGTTTACAGGTGTAACCATTTGACACTGTAGACAAATCTACAAGCAGTGGGGCAAGCCAGTTTTGGCCCTGTTGAGGCCATCTTCCTGGCCAGTCAGGTTTATAGTGAATTATGGCCAATTCTGGGGCAGGCGGTCTCAGGTTTACTCCTATATAAACCCTGGGCTTTTTATGGGAAACTATAAAACTCCCAGGATTTTTTTTCTACCTCTTGAGACTAGCTTTGAAGTTTCAGTCAGGTGCTGTCATTTTTTAAACTTGTCTTCTTGTAGATTTTTGGAGCCTTGAGTCATTTGCGGCAAGAACTCTCTTTTTTTAATTCAAGACATCTGCTATGACTAAAAGTAGTTAGCATGATGGATTTGGTGTTATCTATAACTGAATCTGTCTCTCAGGTTTCTCTACCTTACTTCTGATGCAATATTTGTGCACAGAGGAAAAGGAGGAGGGCTCCCACAATATCCAGCAACACCTATTCATGACATCATGGATGGCTTAAAATGAGGAGAAAAAGGAGGACACACAGAGACACAGAGCCTTTTACAATCACCTAATAACTCTATTACACTGAGCTGTGGGGCTCACAAAAAGGAGGTGGGAAAAAACTCCTATTCCTTTTCCTGGAAGTGGTGTCTTAATGCACATTTTAGGTGTAGAAGAGAGAAATATGAAACAGAATGAAATACAATAGCTCTGAAAACCCCATAGCAATATTACAATATTGCCAGAAAATTAAACATTAGGAGAAAGGGACAAGAGCATTTTAGGGAGGTATAATATTGTTATGATTGTTTTTCCCCAGCCTGTCAACACCTGATTTAGATGTAATGTGGTTACATGTCTAATGTTTCCAATGCCAGCCAGCCATCCAGTGCAAGACAAGACAGTTCAGTTTCTTCTTGATAACGCGTTGCTTTTCAACCTTTTAACTGGGTGATATATAAGGTAAATGATCACAGGGAGGTTTATACTCTTTTAATGCAGAATTGGTAAGACAATCCTGGTCCAGGGTCTCTCATTAAATTGAGCATTCATTCATGTTCAATTCCAATTATGTTTCATTGTCTTTTAGGCCTTAATAAGACAATTGTGAGCAACAAATTACAATATGCTGTTCACTTCTAAAGAAATGTGTCTCACAGAGGACATGAAGGCCAAAAAGTCACTTTTGGTGACCGACTGATTGCAGCCACAGAAATCCACAGCAAGACTCCAGAGTTTGATGTAGGAGCAGCACATGACAGGAATGACACAAGTGCCCATACTGAGTCTGGGGCTTTTATTGTAAACATGTAGAAACAATCAGTGTGATGCTTTAGGATAATGGTCAATAACGCTGTTGCTCACACCAGGCCTAGCCATATTGTCTTGGCCTTGCATCATTGATTGAGCCATGCAGGAGGTAATTAGACTGGGGCTCTGTGGTGTGACAAGAGGTTGTGGTGGTATGGTGTCACTACAGGGTATTAAGCATGTTGTGACATTGCAGAGAGTGGGCTTAAGGCTGGACTAGGTCTGCTGTTGAGTCGTGGAGGAAGTGCTGGGGTTGACAGGTCAATACGGTTGCTGATTTCCTGTCCTCTGAAGGTTGTCCTCCTGTTGCGGAATGTTCCACTTTCTTTCAAAATGCACTCAGTCCCCCTCCTGCCTCTTCGCCACCTGAGTTTGCCTTGCTTTCTCTGTGAGAGAGCGAGGATTTAACTCACCATGATCAATATTTAGTATCCCATGCGTGAAACAGGCAGATGTTTGGAGTTTCCTTTTCAGAGACGCAAGGCTTCTGTTGAGTGAAGGGGATCAATGCTCCCTTCTGTCTGTGAGGCTGCAGACCCACGGCTTCTGAAGGGTGGCTGATGTGATTCCTGCCTGCCCTAGGGCTCCTGAGATTTGCTTGCCTCCCAGGCCTCTCCTGTCCTGTTAGCCCACTGATACAGACACTCACGCAGACAAAGTGCGCAGTCCAAACAGTTGTCCTGAAGTGGAAGAGGTGTGGATGTTAAACAACAGGGCTGTGATTGGGAATTGATTTGTTCATTTGCCAACTGTGTGAGTGAAAGTGAGTCGGTGGTGCCTAGCCAGCTATCTGCCATCTACAATAACCTCTTTCTCTCTTTTTCCCTCTCTCTTTCTGTCTCTCCATCCCCTCCCACAGCACCTGCAACAGCACGAAAACGCGGTAGAGGGTGATGCCTGCTTCTACCATTGTGTGCTGTGTAACTACTCGACCAAGGCCAAGCTCAACCTGATCCAGCATGTGCGCTCAATGAAGCACCAGCGCAGTGAGAGCCTAAGGAAGCTTCAGCGTTTGCAGAAAGGCCTGCCAGAGGAGGAGGAGGACCTCAGTTCCATCTTCACCATTCGCAAATGCCCCTCTTCAGATACAGGTCAGAATTTTTTCCTGTGGCCCTGTTTTAGCATATCTTTATATATGTGTGTGTGTGTGTGTGTGTGTGTGTGTGTGTGTGTGTGTGTGTGTGTGTGTGTGTGTGTGTATGTGTATGTGTATGTCTTTGCTTTTTGCTGATGATCTCTACTTTTGCCTCTCTCTCGTCTGCTTTGCACACATAAACATACATCTATGTGTTCCATTGACACACATATTATGCTTCAGTTTTCCAAACTGGTAATTTTTTACATTTACATCCCAATATATTCAACATTTATTTGAATGGATAACATCTATTTAGAAAATACAAAAAACTATGTATTTATTCTATGTATTTCTCATTACTTTTTCTTGGTTGGTTTGGTTTATAAAAAGGATCATAGAGGTGGTACAGCTATAACTGAAATACACAAAACCTAACCAAATGTATTTTTTAGACATAGCAAAATGAAATTCTAAAAAGCATAGGAGGGAAGACAACATTTCAGAGAAAAACATATTTAACTTTATTTTTCATAATTTCCATAGAAATGTTCTTTGTTTTAGGCTCATATAGTTTACACAAAAACAGCTACAAACCCTGCCTTCACCATTCAAAGCAGAGGCCCTTGTCAATGAGAACTACAGAGCTGTCCTCTTTAGTCACTAAAGACATATTGAGACAGAGCATTAAGGCCAGAGAAGGAGGAGTCGAACAACAGCAGCAGCTGCAACAACAACAACAACACCAAAAAACAGACACAGCTACAACAACAGTGGCATGACAAAAACAAAGTGCCCAGACTGCTCATTTATTATGGACTGATTAGGAAGACTGAGCTGTGGTCAATTAACACTCTTTCTTAGTAGAGATTTGGTTTTCTAATCACTTTAACTTCTGTGCCCTGACAAAGGGGTTCTATTGTGTATCCCTCCAAGAGGGAACCATTACTGCCCTCGCACACATACTTGCTGTCTGTGTTATGAAGGGAGAAAAAAAAGGCCAGCCTGTGAAGACGCTTTGTTCCAAGGAGGCAGGGATAATGAAGCCAGCGGCCGGGAAATTGCGCAAAAGGCAGTCACAGATCTGAAGCAAATCATTAGAGAACATATTTAGCAGAGCAATTAGGGACAATTAAGCTTTCTGCTCGCTGCACTCCAAATATGTTAATGACTACAGTACAGTGGACAAGTGAACATGCAAAGGCAAGAAGAAGGGCCATTTAGGTTAAAAGGGTTGGGGGGTTGGGAATTTACTTTTTTTGTGTTCAGACAGGAGTGCAATTGTGCTGTTTGCAAATACATGTTGTTGTTTTTTATCTTTTTCTCAGCAGATGTGTTTATCAATCTTTTTTTCTAGTTTAAACTTTGATGTGTGAGATGCCCATTTTTGTACCAGGCAGGGGGGGATGCAAGTCTTAGGTTAGGTAATGGGCCAGTGCAGTGAGGCTATATGCGGCCAATGTGTCAATGCATGTTCACACACATGTAGACAGACATAACTCCCCTACAGACCTTCATCAAATTACAATAGACGTCACTTACTGCAACAGCAACAAAATGTAAAAGGAACTGAATTTTAAGTTAGAGTTCATGCCTGAACAGTGTGATTGTGTGCTTTAATGATGGCATGTGCCTATTGGGATTGCAGTTAATGCCTTTCCCTTTAAGAACTGCTGCATCTCATATACTGTTTTTTTTTTTTTTACTATTAATTATATTTCTCATACCATAGGTAAAGAAAATCCATTCCATTCTTTTACACCAAGCTTCAGACAAATAAAAACAAATACATTAAACAGGACCATAATTATTTATTAGAAAGAAAGTGTAAAAAAAAAGTCAAGACTAAGCATCTTGATCAAATTATCCCATAACAATCATACCTCTTCGTCTGTAATCATTAACTCAACTAAAATTGCTGACTCCACACCCCCTACTTCTACACTGCCATTTCACACCCCAAATGCCTTGTTTCAGCATCAGTCCACTTCATAGCCCCACCCCTGCACTAGGGCTGAACCATTCCCTCCTAGTGTAATATTTAATTTCCTCTCCGCTAGCTCTTCTGTGGCACATGGTTCTTTTTTGTGGTTGAGGCATAGTTGCTAAAGTGGTGGAACGTTCCCTGGCTTGTTAAAACAAAGTTGCCCCTGGATTTCTGGGTCACCTAGACAGTAATTCCCTCGCCTGCTGCTGTGCTGTGATCCTGTGAGTGGTTCTCTGCTTGTGTTAGGTGCTGGGCTTGTAGCTTGCCTGGGATTTTTTTTTACCAAAACAAATGCTGCCTCCTTTCCGCCCCAAAAAGCTCACAACTATCATTAAGACAACATTATACAGAGAGATAGTATAAAATGGTAGCATGACATAATTTGTACTGTCAAGTAACTTTTAAAAAATCTTCTGAACTCCTCAACTGGTACCTTTCTATGACAGCCATGAAATGAAATGAGACTAGTTTACATGTGATCTGGTGTGTTTTAATGTGTTTTACCTTATGAGGATGCAGCAAACACAGACTGCGGACTTTGGTGCTACATATCTCCTCTGGACTGGCTGTCTGAGGAGGAGAGCAAGGCCAGGAGAAATTAGGTTTCTTTCCAATTACACTAACACAGGAATAAAAGGCTTGCATTGTTTTAACACTTGCTCATACTGAAAATGTGCTGCTTAGGCATGTTGCTCTGTGGCTCCACCTCCATTTGTCTTCTTTAACCCTTTATCTATGGAGGGGAAACAAAGGAGGCCTCAGAGGGAGCCCAGCCCCACACAGCTGCCCCGTGTGCAGAGATCACTGACTAAAACCCAGCACTGACTTGAACCAATGCACTCTCTCTGCCTTGTTTAGAATGTCCGCTCATTACCGGATATATATTTTAAAAAAATACATAAGAGACAAATATGTGACAGACAAGGCAAAAGGGAAATGTTTAAATTCCCCTAAAGTGTTTATTTGTGAGGGCAGTTGATTTGATGGTATGAGGACAAGATTAATTTTATGTTTAGAGGTTATAGAAAAAAGGTAAAACCTAGTGTCATGTTGATGTCAGGTGTAGAGGTTAATAGTGAGTGCTGACAACTTTCAACAGAAAGGATCATGGTGCATGGTTGTGTAGCTATGTGTGTCAGATAGTCAAAGAGGAGGACAATATGAGAAAACAATGAGGAAGGGATGCAAAGGAAGTGGGGGAAACGAGTTTAGGGAACTTGTGTGTGAGAGATAGTGTGACACTTGAGCATACGATGACCTTATTTCGTATGAATGATGTTCATCAGGGCATATAGCTCAATGACACATTGAGGTTTTTAATTTCTTAACATTTAATCGACTAAAGTTTTTTTCTGAGCATAGAACAAAATGAGATCATGCTGTTAAAAAGGGCAAAGCTAAATTGCACTGAGGGGTGGATGCCCTCTTGCAAGAGATATTTGCTTTGCTATTGTGTGTGTGTGTGTGTGTGTGTGTGTGTGTGTGTGTGTGTGTGTGTGTGTGTGCATATGATAAATACTGTAGGGAGAAAAGAGAGAAAGGAGGGAACATTTTATAAGGTTTTGTAAAATATTAGTATTTTTCGGTGGCAGAGTACATGTGTGTACTTATATGTATGTGTATGAAGGAAGCAAAGATGGAAGCTGACAGTGTGGATTAGCTCCTGCTGTAAATCTGCCTCAGTCACAGATGGCAGGCCCTTGATCGCTGGGCTGTGACGGCTTGGCTCTCAACGCAGGAGGAAATCCCTGTCTGTGAGCCTTGGAGGCTGGGAAGAAGAAGGCTGGGGCTGGGGCCGCCTGGACAGCCACCAGTCATTGTCTATCGTCTGTGTAGACATAGAGGCCTGGGTATTGAAGGGCAAAGACTGGTTTGGGCTGAGGTGTGTGTGTGTGTGTGTGTGGGGGCGGGGGGGTTATCATACTTTGACTCTGCAGTTGTTTCATCCACCACACCGCCGAGAGCTTGTAAGTGGAACTTAAGCCTCCAGTTTAGATCAGCGTTACTTTTAATGACCAGTTTGAGAAACTGGGCAGGGGAGCTGTGTGCATTATTAAATGGAAATGAGATGAAAGGATGCATACAAATTACTGCATAATAGTGGTATCCAAAATGAGATCCATCGCTTGTTTTGCTAAAAGGGGTGCGCTTTCAGGGTCACACACCTAATAGCAAGTCCTGTCCTGACAACAGAAGCATTTCTCTTCCCTCCCCGCATGAGTCCCCCTCCCTTTGTGCCTCATACATAATTCTTGAGATACTCATGCAAAATGGGTTGTGACATGGAAAAATGCACTAATTAAAGAAATGCAGAAAAGTCACTCATAGTTTAGGGTTTCCACAACACCTTGCATTTCACATGTTTCCAATGGTGGCTGACAGGATATGTCAACATTCAGGTTGTCAGAATGGTTATACCAAATGTACAATGCATTATATTGTATCCTTCATCCTTTTGTCTCTTCTTTTAACCACTTTCATGTGGCATATTTACAGGGTTTTACCCTCCCCTGCTATCATACTTTAGCTATCTGCATGTCCAATGGCTAGTCTAAAGCTGCAAAAGCCAGGTAAAACCAGAGGTGTGCCAGGCCACGCTCCCATGGCATACAAGGGCCATAGTCTGAACTTTTTCTCCCCACGGACAAGAGCAAAACAGACGGCAGCCATTTCTGGAATGTCCTCCTTTATTCATGTCTGTTAAAATGCAAAGTAAACCTTTCCAGAAACAGGATATTGTAGCCCCTAACCACCAGACCCCTTCTACATGCCACATTATGGCCAATCTGAAAGTAAGTTGTATAGACAGACACTGCTGCAATGCGCTTTTAATAAAGGCTGTTATTGCCCTGGTGATGCAGAGTGGATATGAGGATGAGGACTGTGCGGGCCTGGATGAGTAGGGCCCCAGAGGGCCTGCAGCTCAGTCAGGCCTCCGTCAGTCGCCTGCCTTCTAATCCCTGTCCGAAGGGCATCTAGACAGCATAGGAAATTGTTTGCTGTCCGCAGAACGTGCCAGGAAATTCATAAATACATTACTTTTCATTTTGAAAATATTACAAAAGACCAGACGTTTATTAAAAAGCCAAAATGATGGCTTTATATATTTTCCAGTTGCGTATCAGCATTCATATGACCTGCTGCTCTAACTAACATAAGCAAGTCTTTTCTTCACTGTACCCACTGCTTTATGGACAGGCTTGGTTTGAATTATTCTGCTGGCTCATCCTGTGATGGCAAATTGACCAGAAAGCCACCACTGTATTCTGGGATAGGCTGTGAATGAAAATGTCTTGTGTCCAGATTTTTATTACCTCTCCTAACTGAACTCTCATTCTGTAAATACTGGCAAGCTTTGCCCCTTGGACTGGAAGGTTGGTAAGGTCTGGGTTCTCATCTGCCAGCCTATCTAATATGTCTGGCTTAAAGGAGAACAAAAACATAGAAGGTCTATAGATTGAAAGACAGAGCTGATCAGAAGAGTGATCAATTAAATGAGGAAAACTTGAGTAAGGCTAAAAAAGTGAAAGCAATTGCCTCTTTAAAAAGAGGACATGAAACTTTGAATGCAGTAGTTGTACATGTACTTGGGTAGATTTCCTCATGTTGTTTTCACCTTGTGTGTGCTCCGTATGTTTCATGCCCAGTGTGTGTGTGATTTCACTGTCATTTATGCCATGTGGGTGTAAATATGTGCCAGATTTTATTTTGCAAACTCGCATAGCCATAAATGAGCACACACATAGGTGTCTGCACTGAGAATCAGGCCGTGTGTGGGTGCGAGAGGCTCTCTCTGTCATCAAGCCCATTTTCAGAGGAGACTGGCAGCACATTATAATATTGGTTTCCCTCTCTCTTGTCATTACCAGACACTCTCCTTGAAAGCTGATCCAAAAGATAGACAGTCCATCAGGAGACAGTCATCTCATTTGTACTTACTAAACGTGTTAATGAGTTCTATTTTCAGGCCTGGAGGCTTTGCTGCTGGATATTGGAGCAGAGGTGGCGATCGGTGGTGTGAGGTGCCGGATTGCAGGATCAGGAGGAGCTCAGAGGGAGGGGAAGGAGGTAATGCAGTAGCCCTGCTGCCCCTCATGTCACTCATATGGAGTGACCACAGCCTCCACAGGGGCTGCCAGTCAGGACTGAGGGCGGGAGGTCTGTGGTCAGACAGTAACAGACAGTTGAAGAGAGAATAGATTAGGTGACATAGACATAATGGTTGTGATGGGTTTAATTATAGCAGCCTGCACGTCACTGTCATACAGGTACATGAGGTGAAGGAGAAACAAGTCCATTTAAGACAGAGGGGCAAGAGATGGTGACTGATCTATATAAAACCTGCATCATATTCTCTAAAAAGAAAATGCGTTTGGTAGAGCATCGGGCTAATGCATTAATACATAATGTTTTGTTTTCATATTTAACTTTTTATTTTTAGTGCAGTCATATGTGAGTGTCCAATGCAAGTGGCTGACTTTTCTTTTTAGAGAATATGATGCAGGTTTTGTCAATCAAGACAAATACTGTTCCATGAGTGTAACTTACATGACTGCTGACTCTTCTAATACGTTTATAATCACAAAGAGCCAGTTGTGAGTGTCATACAACCATCACACCCACTTTGGTTGATTATCCTTTTCAAAGAATGCATAGCACAGCACATATTATACACATACTGAACATGTTGGTAAATTAACTTGTATGTGGTTGCAATACCATACAGATACATTGTTTCTCTTGGCTCGCTATTTTTTTTTACTGTTAATACATAGTAGTTGTAATATTTTATTTCCTCATAAGTTTTCTCCACAGTACTTAGTTGGACTTCCCCCTAAGGCACACATTATCATCTTACATCCAGCACGTTCTCATCTATGATATTGATTATAGTGCAAGTGTATGCCAGGTAGTCTAAGAACTAGAACCAATAAATTGTTAAACACTTAGATTGCTTCATTTGTTACTATGTTTTGGTATTGGGCGAACAGTGCTGCTCGCTGTCAGAATTAGGCAGCTCAATTTGACCATAGGCAACATCAGAGAAGAAGCAGGGGTAAAGTTTGGGAACTATTGAGTGGAGGCTAGGAAAGTTTTATTTAGTCATTTTTAATAAGACTGTTTGTGCCCCCTAACCCCGAGAGAGCTGGTGAATCAAAGAGCATGATCTGTGCTATGGATGAGTTCACCCCGGGCCCAGCAGAGATGGTCGGCCTTGCTGACAGCAAAACAAAACCAGAGAGTGAAGGATGCCCTATCCAGCAGCATGTTGCCCTCACACTTCGAAGGCTCCATTAGAATAAAGGCAGATGAAACAAAGACTGGCTGAAAGCACAGATGTTGTGGTTCATTATCCACTCTCTGGTAGATAGGCATGAGTACGAAATAGTGTGTGTAAGTGTAGGTTTGTGTGTGTGCCAGTACACGTGTGTATGTGGCTTTATCTTCAAATTTATGTGATGTTAGTTATATTTGAAGAAAACATCCTTCCAGACAAAAAACATCATACTGCACAACATGCTCATGCACACACATGTGTCCATGTTTTAAGTGCATTAGTAAAAAGAGTCCCCTACAGTACCTCAACCACATCAACTAAAAGCAGCCAGGCAGATGGCAGCAATGAGAGAAGTGCAGAAATAATTCAATAGTGAACCTTTCTAACCTTTACCTGTGGGCGTGAGCACCAGTCATTGATTCACACTGTGCCTCACAGTACACTACACACCACCTGAGGATGGTGAGAGGAGGGTGGATGAAGAGAAATGGATGAGTTTAGTAAAATACACAAAAGGATAATATGAGTGGGTGGGAAGCACAACTGTATGCTGGTGATGGTTAGTGTATGACATAAAAGGGAACTTTCCACAGATATTGGAAATTATTTTGTACTAGTTTTCAGAAATACTGCCACCCCCCTCCCTTATTGGACCCTATGTAGATAAGAGACATAGACAGAGATTCTCACACCACCTGAGTCCCCAAGTACCACTCTGGGGCTTGTGTCTGCCTAGTTCAGGAGAATCATCCTGTAAACCTAATTTATGGCAAGACAGTGGTGATCTGGGAAGTGTTGTGAATAACACTGTAGTCAATGAGTATATGTCTTGTTATGTGGTGGCTGCTAACTGGCAAGCAATGAGCCCTGTGAAGTCAAGATATTGAGGGAGTTGTGCCCACAGCCCTACCCTGTTTAACCAGATGCAATTGGCTGTCTAGAGACAATCTGAGACAAAATAGTATTTGTTATGTGACAATCTTTGACATTCTTACTGTTTGACTGAGTCAGATTTATGGTGTTCCTCCTGGTCCAATGAATGGCCTAACTCTCACAGTCTCTCATTGTCTGGCTGGAAACGCTGCTCTGAAACTACAGTTTTATTAGTGGGCTGTGGATATGTTTTTCCCACTGTGCATTTGGATGTTGGATGAGCATAGCTATGAATTATATTTAAGTGAGTTAAAACAAATTAGATACCAGGTTTTTACTTGTACATGTACACTGTAGAGATAAAGTTAACCTTTCCACCATGAAGGAAAAACTGAATTTTAGTGCAACAATATGATTTGGACCAGACTCTAAGGTTTGGAACCATAATCAATCCCTCAAATACCAACAGCAGACTTTTTTTATGGACTAGCAATATTGTTTAATTACTTGCTCACAGTAGACACAGTAGAACTGTCTGGCAAGAAATGCATCCTGTGAAACAAGCATAGATACAAAGAGTTAGCATGTGTGTATTCCTGGTTAACAGTGCTCATTTAACTAGAACTGAAAGAGCAAAGTACTGAATAAGTAGTCCTCTGTATAAAGTATAAGAAAAAAGTATGGCCTGTGCACACTAGTGTACTGAATTTCCAGTTGCTTTACTCATTACATTCAAAATAATGACTGCATATTTATTTATTTTTAATTATATATATTCGTTATATTCTTTTCATTTAAAAACTGATATGAGAGAGAAGCAAATATGTTGGAAACAGCAGAAAAACGCACCCTGACCAATTTGAAGCATTAAGATGAATAATCCACTGTTTAGAAAGCCAGCAAAGGTCAATTTTCATGCTACTTGCTCAGCAAGCATACAGGAGAGCATATCAAGTCAATTCAGCTGCGGTGCACTGCATAGTCAAGAGGGGAGGATATGCAATTTCTGTCCCCTTTTGAGTTAGTCTGCTATGTAAGACCAAGTGCTGCTATAAAAATATTTGCCAGTTTTCACTCAGGAGGCAAACGGGCTTGTGTTTTTTAAGTTGTAATGTAATATGCATGGATTTGTTTGTTCAGAAAGATTCAAGTGTATTAGCTGTTAGTTGCATGTTGTTGATAATTATTAAAACAAAGGTGTGTGCCACAAAAGGTTCATTATTTTTAGCCTTTATTTCAAAATGTAGTGGTGTTTATTTAGAATAAAACGTTTTAAGAAATCATAAATACTCAGGTAAAACAGATCACAAAAATAACAATTTCATTTGCATTTCTCCCTCATTTTTATCTCCATTTTCTATTACAAGAAGCACATTTTGAACTGTGCTTGTCTCAAGAGGACCTCGTTTACTGTAATCTACAATGAACAGTGTCTGAGCAGGAAACATATCAACTTTTGGTTGCACAAGGACATAAAATCTGGATTGATCTGTTCCTTTCAAAAAATCCTGGTATGTTTCTGTGAAAATCTGTAAAAACTGACAAACGTGAACCTTAACTGTGCCTGATGACTGGGGGTGCTTTGGAAATAAGTTTCTCTCATTTATACGTTGAATATTTCAAGCACTTGGGAAAACTCAGATGGGGCACATATTGGTGTGTGAGGTGTATAATGGAGAACACAGTGGATGTGTTTGAATCCATGTCACAAGTCGTTGTCAGTCTAAGAGACAGCCTAGAACTCTGAGGTTGACTAGATTTAAGGTGGCACAGGAGCCAGTATGGCAGCCAAAATTAGGAAAAATGGGCTGTGTTTTTGTCATGTTAAACTGAGCAAAATAATCTAATTGGTTGGGGACGGGCAAATGGCAATGCCTTCTTTGTTTAAGGGCCCTCTGCAGTCACTTTGCAAGAGCCATTGTGAATCGACCACAATAGTATTAGTTTGTGCTCTTGTTCTGGGCTTCTCTATTCTCTGGCTTCCTGCAGTCAGCTCCTGTCCGTTCCACTCTGTCTCCACTCTTCACTTCCACGCTCCACCAGTGCTGAGGAAGGGACTCAGAAACATGCTCCCCATCATGACCACCTTAACCTCACCTCTTCTTATCCTTTCTCACCTAAACGTCACCATCATCATCATCATCATCATCATCCTCAATCATGCCTGGGATGCTTCCTTATCCATACTATTAAAAAGATAAAGATAATTAAATAAATTCTGTTTTGTTTGCAGTCCACTTCTGCCCTGATAAGAGAATTGTCATATTTTCTTGTTATCAGTTTTATAGAAGCTAATCATTCAATGATACATTATTAGGATGGATTAGTCTTGCCTCAAGGTTTTGAAAATGCAATGAATGATTTGTAGTCATGGAAACATTGTATTTTTAGCATCATAAAAACAATATTACAGTGCGTGTTTTAAAGTAATTTCTCTTGCTGTGTGTCACCATCAGCAAAACAAAATGGCTGCAAATCTGAGTGACTCTTGATTATTGAATAGACCTTAACAGTCGGGTAACACTAAAAATGACTTTGAATGTGCAACCATTGGAGTATACCCCAGTACTTCTAATGATTCCTCTCAAATAAGAGGTTTTTTCCTATGTTCTTTTATCTAGAGATAGGGACCATCTTTAAATTAGTGCTTGAGCCATACTACAAAGAAGAGCACTTACCTTTCATGATGTCTTCTCAGAGGAAGCCAGAGCAATTCTCATGTTGCTTGGTGACCAAGCCTGCTACTTATAGTGGATTATAATGCAGAAGAGGTAAAATACATTAGGTGGTCTCTATATATGTTATATGTAGAAAGTGGATGTAAATGCTTATTAAATATTTCTAAATTCATGTTTCTTGAAGAATGTGCTACAATAAACAGTTTGAGAGTAGGTGATTAAATGAGGCCTCTCTACAATATGACCTACTGTAGGTTACAGTCTCACACTACATCCAGCAAATCCATGTGCAAATTGCATGACAACTAACCTCACTATATTTATTGCACTGTTAATGGCCCTCTGCCTTGTGAAGGTGTAATCATGCGTGATAAAAACCGGGCCCAAGTTACTAACCTAGGAGCAATCTTGTGTGCATTAAAGTGTCCTTTTTTTGTTACAAAGGTCATTCATAACTTGGTCATGTTGTTGATGTACAGTGAGAGATATTGATTGATTAATGCATTAAGTGCTCACAATCCATTAGTTTCTGTGAAAGGGACTGGAGAGAAGACTTGCTCTTTCTCTTACTATGTATTTTCACCTCTGCCCATTGTTCAAAGGGCATAATTTTTGCTGGCAAAGTTTAAGGGACTAAAAACAGAATATCTGCCAAGTAATGCATTCAAAAGAACATCGGTTCTCATAAGTGTCAGTTCAATTACACTGAAAAGCTTGACAAGGAGTTCCTCTTGCATTAGCCTTCTGCTCACCCTGACCCACAGAGACTATGTTGTTCACAATCTTCACCTACTGTAGAACAAGCATACTTCCATATCTGAAAGTATGAAAAAGATTTACTGTATTGTCCCTATAATTTTAGGAAAATAAAATGTTTAACATACAGTAGCTTCACTAGAATTATGTTATCTACCACTGCTTGTTACTATCATAGTGACTGCTGTTTACAGTATTTGAGAAGTAGAAATGGACCATCAGTCAAATCCATTGATGACGAGGAGTATTATTTTCATCCTTGCCACTGATTTTTTCAAGCCATGAACTAAGCCAGAGTTAGACACACATGCTTTTTTATTTCAGATTATGTACCTTCTCAGTATGGTTTTCAGAACCAATGAGAGAAAGGGTCACGGGGTAACTGCCTTACTACTTAGTGACAAGGAATAGGAGACCTTTATCGCCTGAGCCCTAAGCAGGGAAGCCTGTGAAAGGGGCCTGAGAGTCAGTCATTACCTCAGAAACATGGGCTGCATTAGAGATTCATAACAGTGTGCCATCTCTGCACCTTTCATCTCCACCAGGGCTAGCTCCATTAGGATCTTTTATCTTTGTGCTGATGGCTGCTCTTGATAATGGGGCTGCCGAGAAATCCCAAAAAGTAAAGACTCAACTCTGACACTACTGGCCCTCCTTTTTCAGTACAGTAGTACATCAGATTACAGTAGAACATATGCACACGTATTTGATGCAGCATTCATAAACAGTATACAAATATTTAATAAATGGTTTATGACACACCATAATGTAGTCATACACACTATAATGTAGTTATAAGCAGATATATGGTAAGGACAATTTAAAAGTTTATTATATACAGTATTTGTCATCAATTATAATTTATCCCATAAAGACATATTTTATATTATTGAGACTGTGTTTTACTAAATTGTCATTCATTATCTATTTATACATCAGCCTCCACTTATGGGTGCCCACAGGAGGAGTTATAGTTTTTGACAAATAATTAATAAATAATTTATCTGCTACCACCTACATTATAGTATATTGTACAAACTATGTATGAAATGGTTGTACGCTACACAAAATTAATATTTTTTTCGTAACCATTTCTTTTTTATGTATGAAGTCTGTCTCTCCTACATATGTAACTGGTAAATATTTGTAAGGTAAAGGTTTATTAAAATATTGCCATTATTCCTGCTGATGCCCCCATGAAAATGCATTAATGATATTCCATGCAAAGCCTCATTGAAAACTTTGCTTTTGGGCAGACAAACACAAGCACATAATAGTATAGTAATTCATGCAAGCCAATGTTTTTCAAATGTTACAGTAATTATGAAAAATATTCTTACTTTCCCCCTACATAGCCGCAGTAGAGCAAATCTCATTTCCAAGGCAAAGCGGAGAAGGAACACACTGAATAATCATTGTGTTTAATGCTCTGGTCATAATCCCAGGTTTTATGATGGTTTTCTAATGATTTTCTAATGATGTTAAATATTAGTAGAGAGTACAGCCATAATTTGAACACAGCAGTCGTTTTTTCTTTGCTCTATCAGCACACCCGATTGCAACTACAATGAATATTGCACTGGGAATGAGATTTAAGAGCCATCCCTTTTGGTGTTTTATTTGGCCGTCTCCTCATCTGCCATAAATCCTCATTGCTGTGCTCTTGAAACCTCTGCCCTTGCCTGCCTTCCCCAGGTGGGAATACAATTAGGTGCAGGGGCCATTTCATTCAGTGCCACTGTCTGTCCACTACAGTCATTCGTAAAAAACACTGGAGCTGTCCCAGCAGAGAAAACAGTGGACTCCTGGGAAATATAACAAAACAAGGAAAGAACAAGAAGAAGAGAAACAGAGAAGAAAATAGTGGAGTGAAGACCACAAAGACGGTAAAAAATCTCCAGAATTGCTGTCAAAGGAGATACAAGTTTGGCCTCTGATGAGTGACAATATTGAGCAAAATATGTATTGGAGACAAAGCCTTTGTCTCCTTCCTGTGCCTTTTCAGTGAATTACACCTCTCCACCCCCTACCCCCAGCTTTTTAATTAAATGGCTGCAGCTCCATCTCTCTATCCGTAGCTCCCCATTACAGAGGCTAGATAAGGGATTGCTATCTGTAGCATGTTAAGAAAGGCTGCTGGGCAGCCAAGCCTCATGAAATTTGTCACAAGATCTCATTTTCCTCATTGCCAGACGTGATGCTTATAATTGATGTGGAGGCAGCAGTAATTTATTGGCCGTCCGCAATTATCATCCCCTTCTAGCAGGGGGATGTGACTGCAATTTATAAGTGTGAGTGCGTGCGTGTTGTTGGTGTGTCTGGGGTTGGGGAGGGTGACATTGTATTGTATAAATTAACGCAAAAACATGTTTCTCCTTATCGGATGGTATGTGTGTATGTGCATGTGTTTGCCACTAAAGAATGCAAATTAATGACAGGCTCCATATCATAAACAATATGAGGCCTGTAATGTAGCCATGTTTGGCTAAAGTCTGTCAGTGCGCCAGCTGGACTTTCACACACAGCCGGGGGGTGGAAGGGCAACCAGAAGCCTGGGAGGTGGGGGGGTGGGGGGTCAAAGAGGGCGGGCCATAGGGGCAGAAGGGGCTGGTGCCGCAACCCTTTGTCCACAGCTCCTCCTTATGTCTTTAGGGTTTGTTTTCACATAGTAAAAACAATTACCCTGGGGGTTGATTTTAAATGACAAGGCTGTCTGAATACTGAGATGGTCATACTTAATAATGCAGTCAGTAATTTACTAGTGTATTATTGAATCAAAAATATATTTCTCCTGTTAACTTACAATAGCATATTCAGAAATGCACATTTACCAATATAACAGTCAGAAAGTAAACAGAAGGAAACTGTAAGTATTAACAAGCTTCTTCCCTTCTAATACACACCTGGGGTGGTTTATGACTTCAAGACACCTCCCTAAATTTTACTTCCCATGGAGAATGTGGATACCATTAGAGAGTCAAAAATAATAGATTTTCACATTGCCAATATGATCTGCACTACATTAATAAAATCTGCATTCATTAACATAGGAACATCATTAGTGGTATCAAGGCAGCACTTCAGCTCAAAAATGAGGCAATTCATGGCTTCTTTGTAATATATGAACTCACCAGGCAGAGGACAGTGTGCTATAGTCTGTGTTGTCCACACATCAGTAATGGTGGCTGGTATTTTCTTTGGTGTATGTCTATGGGTCTTTCATGCACAGCACACTTGATTGCCAATAGAAAGCATGACATTCACCAAAAGGACTAAATGCTATTTTGAAGACATTCTGGTTGACAAAGTGGAGATTCACACTTGTGAAATAAAGATATGTTAGATTGTGTTTTCTATTCACTATCTGTAGCTTCACACAGACAACTACTAACATCACTGATGGGAAAAGTCTCATGTTCTGCTCTGTGTTCTTGCAGTCTTTTGTACACTCAGCTCTGTAGATGAATAGCAGGTTTAGTGGTGCACAGATTTCCCTGTTGCACAGCGGTGAGCTCCATGGTCAGAGTGGATTGCTGTCATGCCATGGTGGGGAAGAGAATGAGGAAGATGAGGGCTGTCACCAGCAGCCACTCTGGGCATGCTCTGTTTGTCTTGGGAAATGGAACCTGTTTGTTTTGTCTACCTGCACGCCTGTTGTGTGCAGTTGCCAAATTAGACTTTCAAATCAAGAAGCCAGTGGGAGACCAAGACTCTAGTTTTCTCCTTCCCTTTAATAATCATCCCTGTTTACTCTTCAGGGAGTCATCTATTTTTTTTCTTAAATGCGCCCTCTAAGCAGGGAGAGTGTCTTTAATAAAGCAAGCAGGCAGAGCGCCATTCCAACATGTGAATTGCACAGGAGAGAATTGAGAGATGGAAGCAATAGAGGAGGGGGGGGGGCTGCTGCACTGCACCCTTCATGCTATTATCTTTATGGCATAGCAAAACATGCTTCAGGCAATCAGCATGAAATTGTTAATTGCTCAGCCCACTTGTGCATTGCTCAGGGGACAGGGCCTTCAGGAGGTCCCGCATCCAGTGAGTAAGGGGTGCTCGACTAACTGCCTGCATGTCTGCTGTTTCACACGGCACATAATACTGTCCAACAAACATGTTCATCTCACTCTCACTGACCTTCACAGAATTTGCAGTGGCAATCACGAGGGGCATATTCCACATAGCGTATTTAAAAATTAATTTTAGCTACCAAAGAATGTCCTTTTTTAACAAATGTATGTTCACGATGGACTGGAAATAGAATTAGCTGAGATTAGGATGTAAGGATGAGGTAAGACTAATGTAGGCTTTAATATGTGCATCAATGGTTCTGTGTGTGAAGTCTTAGATTATACTGTATATAAACACAATGTAAAAACACAAATATTATTTCATTATATAGCTATATTGTTCAATGGAATATTTTTCCAAGGGATTCAGGTGTGCTGTCTTTGTATGCAGGCCTATGTAAGGTGTTTGTTACCTTTTAGTGAGGGAACCCGGATGTGATGTAATACTTTTTGACATAGGAACCAAAAGTAAGTGAACACAAACCCTTTGAAAAAAAAATTGCCTCCAACATTATTTCATGCACACACAAACAAATGCACCTCTCACCCCTGTTCCAATGCACTTCTCTTACCTTCTAAGAACTGGTTCCAGGTGGCTCAGAGCAGGATATGTAAGACATCTTTTCAAAATGAACACCACCCCACCCGTTACATGCTCAGTCAGAATATAATGCCCCTCCTCCTTGGCTATCAGTTTTGTTCCTGTTGGAAGAGAAGGAGAAAGAGCAAGGTTACATGGGGCGTCATATTAATGGGGCCTGTCATGCGCGTTGATCGTCTTAGGCGTGGAGGAGGATGAGCGCTCAAAAGGTGTTGTCTTCAAATAGGATTTCTGCAAGTGAGACATCCTCGTTGGGTGATATCCCCCTCAAAGCAGCCACTTTCTTATAGAATGATCTGTTATTAAGCAAATGAAGTGCTGCGGGCCCAACGGTAAATCCCTCCTATTTGTCATGGTGTGCTCTCAGTTATCAAACCCTGCTCCCTCATTCATTCCTGATGTTCTACCCATTTCGCCACGTTATACCATGGCACACAAGAATTGTATTTGAAGTCAGTCGCCCTTTTGGAACATGCGCGACACAGACAAGTTGTAATCAGTGACTTCTTAAAAGGTGCATTGATCTTATTTTTAAAAGGAAGTTTGAATCTGAGCAGTAAAGTTAAAGGTACAGTCTGTGACTAAAATGTAAATAAAAAGGTAGACTTGCATTAGAAAACAATTAAATTTAAATCTTTCATCCTTAACTCAAACTTCAGTTATTAAAGTTATGTAGATTGGTATACTTCACGTGTCTTTTTAAAAACTATTTAATTAGTAAGTATTTACACTAATATCTGAAAGAAAATTGTGTGTGCAGTTAGAATATCACGACGCAGCTGGTACAGCATGTGTGTCAGATCAGTTAAGCTCTCAGTAGTCTATAGCTCATATGTTGTACCTCCTGTCTTTAATTTTAGGTCCTTAAATCCATCAGACTACCGTTACCGGTGGCAAATCAAAAGAATGTTTTCCCCCATACTCTAACATCACTTGAGTCAGTCAACTGTGCAACAACCTCAAATGAAGGAACAATTAGGAAATTTCTAAATAAATAAAGTTTGGTTTGACATCGGGGTTCTGTCCCAGCCATCCAGATACATGACAGAGGAGGTAGAGGGGGTGATTGTAAAGGAGCGGGGTAGACAGGGGGAATGGCAACTGCTAGACAGGAATTGATTGCATTAATTGATATGCCAATATGTAAGCTTGTTACATCCACCATTGCTTAGGGTGATGGCTAACAGGTCCTGCTGATCAATGGAACCAATAAAGGCCTCATCCATTAATGAGCAATGTGGTAATTAATGTTATCCCTAAACCAATTACCTCAGGCAGTGCATCTACAGGAAAACGCAGCAAGTAGTCCAACCAGGTTATCTCTGTTATACTTGTCTCCCTTATTTTCTCATATAGCCTCTTTATTGCTCTGTGAGTCAACATGGCTGTACAGTTGCACTATAGTCCAGTCTGTATACAAAAAATGTTATTGTGGGTTGATTGCAAAGATTAACAAACAAATTGAAAATACATTTTGAAAAATGTTTTATGGAATATTGTATTTACATGATACCACTATTTATTCCACTATTCCTTCCTTGGAGAACCAGCAAGCTTCATATTCTAACCTAATCCAATTCATCTTGTTACTTTTGCAAGGGTTCAAGCTTGTAGAGCTACTACACAGAGGTAGTTAGATGTCAAATGTTCCCTACTCTTACAGATATCACAGATGACATTGATATACCAGACAAGTTTGTTGGACAATGAACTCACTATGTAATTATTATGTCTCTAATTACATTACATATAGTGTTGCTTATATGGTGATGCATGCTTCTGTACCAAGTGTCCATTGCCACAAAAGCCTGATTGTTTTCACAGTTGCAACACATACCAAGCCAGAAGTTTATAGTCAAGACAACAAACAAGTCTCTTTAATAGACGCAATGTCTGTACATGAATCATAGCAGGCTTATAAATCAGTACTATTGTTTTAATGTTTTAAAGTAAGAATTGTCGTTCCTATTCATGACCTCACTCATTGCTCAACATTTTCAATTGTCTTGTTTTCACATGAAATGAGGCAGGGTTTTCTACATTTTATTGCAAGGTTATTGTTAAGGAAGAAAAGAAAAGTATAGTGTGACCGCTGATGCTTTTCTGTGAGTCTGACTTTGAAAACAATTGAGTGTTAAGTAAATGACAGTCACGCAGCTTGTCAGCCCTACCCTCTTCCTCTAGCCATTTACTGTAAATGCATTTCACTCATTGAGCATTACATGCCGGCTGCAGTTGGTTTCAATTAATTATGGAAGCTTGTCTGAAACTTGTGTTTGTTTAGTCTGGCACACACAAGTATTGTGATTTGTTTTATATTTAATAAGTAACACCTAAATGCGGAAACAATACTGTTCATGTATGTAGACATTTGTAATGCAAACATTCATACATTTAACCCTAACCCTAACTTACTTCTCAAGTTGGAAGGGAAAGCTCTTATGAACACATAAATCTATTAAAATACGGGGGGAAAAATCCATGCTTATCCTTTAATTATTCCTGCTTAAACAGACTAAACAAGATAAGAAATAGAACTAAGTGTGAGATGATGACTTATTAGTTGGGATAGTGCAGAAAGGCCCATCTGTCTCTCTGTCTATTATCTGAAGCCTTAATCAGGACTTACAGCAGGGCAGGCTAAATAAACAGTAAGTAAGTTGTCTTGGGTAGAGGAACGTCAATGCCTGCAACTTGCTCAAGCCTTTGCTCTGAATGGTTCTGTATTGACCCCTTAGGACCCCCTGAGAATTCCCTAATTGAAAATTAATATTGAATCAATGCCGCGGGCCATTTGCATATTGATTATAAACATCCAGGAAGGCACCGAGTATGTCTGGGATCAATAGGGCCCTTCTGCAGCAGGCCGAGTGCACTACATCACATGGCAGCTGCTTGCTCCTGAGGTTAATGACTGCTGCTTGTTAAGGAGCTCTTGTCAGGTAGAATCCAGCCGCAGGGTCTTTCTGCCAAAGCTGGCAGCAGGTGAACTGCGGAGGGTAGAAGACGGGGTACTGATGGTGCTGATGAAGGGGAAATATGAGATTCGGGCAACCCCTTATGTTTTAAATGACTGAGAGTCTAAGTGTATCTCTTCAATACCTATTTTAGAGAGTTGTTAGCATCATTGTTGCTATGAATCAATATGAGTTTATATCCTCTTTTTGGCACCCTAATGTTAAACTCTGATAACTCTATAACACAGACCATAAAATTCTCCAACCATGTGTATTTATGTTGTATATGTCAGTAGTGAACTGTGACTCTTAAACCATGGTCCTCTGACCCTCCTTACCACATCGGTGGGAAAAAAACAAACTACTAGCCTTGCTTATTGTGTCCTCTCCTATAGTGCTTTAAAAGTTTACAATTCCAGCTATGAAGCAAATGTTTTATTAGATTGGCACAGCCACCTATTAAATATATATGTTACAGTTTATTTGATGAAACGGTCATAATGCAGAATTAATGGTCAATCTGTAAATTTACTAACTCTGCTAAATTTACAGATTGACAGGTAATTCTGCATAATGATCTTTTTCCAAAATAATCCTTAACACATACAAAACAGTGGCAGTGGCAACCAAAATAATACATCTATTTGAACTTTCATTCAAAGTTTATCTTAAAAACAGCGTGGATAATAAAGTCGCAATGATGTCCTACTCACTAGTGGCAACTTTACTCATGTCTTCCATCATAACCAACAGATTAGTTAACTAGTTTTTCTCTGTGGGGTTTATTCCCGCTAGCTTGTGATTGCCGTTACAAAGCCCACCCATTTAGAGGGAAGATATGATTGGTCAATTTTACTGTCATTTGAAATTAGTCTCATTGAATTACTATCACTTTGCCCTCTGTAAATTTATAGCTGGACCACCAATCATAGAGCTGAAAGCATAGCGTTTTCTTCCCAGCAACTGCAGTGTCAGCAAAATTCTGCAAAATGGGCTTCTTTCATTTATCCCTTCACACTCCAACAAAAACAGAATAGGCAGGTTTGAAGGGTTTATTTTCTCACAAACATTTTGTTTCGATGCTGATTATTTAATTATGAATTGATAAACTTTAGAATTGTAATTAGAACTGATGACTTTTTAAATATTATTTTTTAGAATATCATAGGCTGTCTCTAAGACCAAGAGGGCCCTGACAGTTCCCCTCTGGTATATGTGTGTGTATAAGGGAGGATAAGGAAAGAAGGCTGATCAAAGATAACAGCAACCATTTCCAGCCCCTGAAGGGAAAGAAAACAATACTAGGTAGATCAAAAAGGCCCTTTTTAATTTGAAATGAAACTTTCACAGCATTACAAGACAAAGGAGAGGCAGAATCCTCTACTTTGGGGTACAGATTAAGATTCAACACATACATTCCTCTCCCAAACCCCCCTTATAATAGTTTCCACATGTTGAAGAGATGTAAGAGGTGGAGGCAGGAGAGAAAGGATGGCAGCAGAGACAATGGAGTGAAAAGGTTAGATGCAGATAGATGGAGATGAAGCAAGAGAGCTCCATCAAACCACCTCCACTGGTAACCTCAGCGTAGAATCCCACAGAAACCTGACTGACTGGTTTAGTGGTGACATTGAAACCTGGTTAATCTAATGGAGCTCTCTAAAACTGGGTGATTCTCTGAACCCACAGGAGACAGCCGACCTGGTGTGAAGCACATGTGAGAGCAGTTTATCCTCCAGTCTATGAAAGGCAAGGTCTTGTATTAATGCCTCTGTGCAGTCTGTGTCCATTCTCCCCTTGCCACTGCCCCCCACCTCCATCCACACCCTGCACTGGGAGCTGGGGTCTGGAAACTGAGAATGGAGTGCCGGGCCCAGAGAACCAGGCTGCATCTGATTGCTTCATTACAGGCCCTTTCATTGACTTGGTTTCACTGAACTGATGAACTGAGGCAGTGGACAAGAGCACATAATAGGAAGAAATGAATTCTTATCACAACCTTCTCAGGAGGCCACTGGTCCTAGCTGAAGCCAAGAAAAGCCATGGCTGAATGGAGAGGAGGGGGCGGTATCTGGGCCCATTCATGAGCCAGAAGCTGGATCTAGACTGTGGACATGATAGAGCTTTAGGATGTTGGATCAGCTCACAGGGGAGGAACCATGAATCCTCAGAGAGCCATATTATTGTAGCCAGCTTGTTTTAATGATTAGTTTGGTGATTAGTGTTTGCTTTCTCCTGGTAACTGACACCCACGGCATAACAGTTTTTCAATTGTTTATTCCAGCAGTCCTCCAGAGGCAGACCTTTGCTAGTTAGAGTCCCTGCTTCAGGCCCCAGAGCAGCACCCAAACACCAACCACTGAGATGAATAATTAATTTTGTACCTTATTGGGCTCTCACCCCTAACTCTCGAAACTCTAGCTAATGAGTGAGAAGACTCTTCTGCAGCAAGGACAATAACGGTAACCATTATAAAAACAACAGCAACACTAACAACCACAGCCATGCATACGACAAAAAAAAACAGGAGATGTGATATAGCATAGCACCAATTTAGCAGCAGGCATGGTCTCCATAGGGCAGGGGTTGTTAATCCCTGACCATGCCTTAGAGGCTAGGGACTACACAACTCTGACTGACCTGCTGATTTCCATGTCTATATGCCCAGTCAGCAATCATCCGAGGAGGGTAGAAAAGCCTTCCTTTTACAAATGCAGTAGATGTGATTCTTAGGCCATTAACTTAATAGCATCCTGTAAAAGGTAAAGTTACCTTAAATCTTGTTACGTTGTGTCATAATGTTCCACGAATGTGCATAAATTCAAAATCAGTTTAGTGCAGTCTGCTGATGGGCCGATCAGGTGCTTCACCTGCCAGCGCGCTCTCCCCTTTTCCTCTCTGCTTCCATCAAATCTCTCCCCTCCCCCCTCCTGCTCATACCTGTTCACTCGGCACAAAATGGATGCTGCAAAGCCATTTAATTGGCCTCCACTTCAGAATCCAAGGGCATTTGAAATGTCTCTTTAATAAAATCTCCCCCCACAGAGCTGTTCTTGACAGTGTTGGTGAAGAAGGCACTGTACTTGTGTGTCGCATGGATGTTTTGTAGCCAGCGGACATCAGATGGTCTTGGTGTTCATTCTAAAGATGTGTTTGCATCATTGAAAGCAATTGGGGTGTTGGGGATGCATTTTATTCTTTTTGGGTTTTTTTGTGCATGTTACAAGAACAGTATGAGACACGCTTGTCATTTTGGTCATTTTAGAACAGCTGGCTCATGTTTTAGCCACATCATCAGTTCCATTTTTTTCCTTTCCTGTCTATTCCTCTCCCTCTCCTGTGGCTGAGCCAAAGATAACTGAGAAGCAGTGTTTGACTGTAATCACTCCAAGTCTCTTTCTCTGGAGAGCAGCACAGCGGGCAGCACGGTTCCACCCCTCTAGGAGCTTTCAGCCCACTTTCACAGTATTATGACATGTTCATGAAGAATCAGACAAAGACACGTTTGCTTACACACCATATCATATAATGCACAAGAACATTAAACTGTTTAGCTGTATGTTATTTGAATGGATCAATCTTAGAATAAGCTACAATCTATTCTATAGAGAAAATTTGACCCACTCTGTAAGAGTATGCTTATCTGAACAAGTGGAAGAACTAGTCATTTAATAAAACTTTACAGCAAAAAAGAAGCCCTCATGCTGGGTGAACAGTGTAGGCCTGCTTTGTCAAGTGTCATTCTGAGGTATTTTTGAATCTCAGGTAAAATTGAAAGCCTAAAGCAATTTGGAATACTGATTAGGCTCAGATTAATGCAGGCTGGATATACCACAGAGAGCAGAAGGATAACTAGTTTCAATGATGGTTGAGTTGATGCATTGCATCCCATCATCTGGCTGTGAGTCTATTTTGTAATTAAGGCAGTAAGGTGTGCACATAATCAAATAAATAAATAATGCTGGCAGAATTATGTGATAATGAATTAATACATTACAAGAAGTGAATAAAGGAGCAGCTAATTGCATGAGATGAGTCTTTTTCATTAGCCTTTTGAGAGGAAATTTCATTATATGCATCACAAGCCATACTACCAGATGAAATCCAGCTTTAGAAATATGCAAATAAGGATAAAGTATTATGTTAGGAAAACCATACGAATAATATTTGAATAGACATCTAGTTTTGATACACCCCCCCCCCCCCCCCCCCACCCTTAACCACGCTTCAGTCCAAAGAGAGACTAGCAGACAAGTTGAACCGGAAAGAGAGGACTACACTGCGTCTTTAAAAGAGAAATGCCTCATAACCCAGAAAAGGTGCTGACCTGTGTCTGTAGACTCCATGTCTGTGAGGGTTTGTATCTTTTCTGTGGCATTTAGCAGAAGCCTTTCTGGGAGGTATAAAAATGTACCTCTGAGTAAATACTTATGTATTATCATTATTATTATTATTATTAACTATATTAGTTATTTTATATTGCAGTATAGACTGACACATGATCTTGCTGAAGTATACATGTATATATATATATATATATATATATATATATATGTGTATAGATATTTTATAAATATTTTTATATTTTATAGTTTTGTTCTCTCTTTCTATAGTGTTGTGAGCAAAAAAAAAAACTTGGTTAAACGCATCTCCAATAATTGCACTGCAAAGTTGGTTGATTATTTTGTACATAATTACAGTGAAAAACAACCTGTCTATTAAGCCTTTAATGGCAGTAATATAGAAAGCAATTACCATTACTTTGCTGCTCACACTGAAAATAAAGATTTCTTTAAATGAAAAGGATCCTCTGACTACTGCTAAGGCTAATTGTGTGGGGTCTTGTACAGACATCTGGTTGTACATCATTTGTAAGGGCTAAATGCTTCAGTTAGGAAGGCCTTTACAAGCTGTGTCTTTAGTGTGTGTTTTTGGGACTGCTCTGCTGCCAGGGAGTCTGATAGCTCTTGAATTATTTATCTATCAGGCTGCTGGACGGTAGTCACGGCGACCTAGGCCCCATAGTGGTTGTCTGGCGACATCTCCCTCCAACAGTAGCCATTAGCAGACAGGGGTAGGGGTGCTAATGAGCATGGTGCAGTGTGCATGTGACCAGAGATTTGTAACCCTTCCCAACATATAGACCCTCCACGCTGAATAAATACCTCGGAAGGATTTACAAAGATCTGAGTACAGAACTTTTTACTTTTTAATTAGGGAAAAAACACGGTTAGAAACAGAGAAAGATTGAAAAAGAAAGATAGAAACAACCACCCGTTTTCCTATTAAAGAGAAATGTCAACCGCGGTGGTGAAGCAATAGTCTATGTGCATCCCTTTGTTGTCCTCCCTGACATTGAAGGCTAATTTTTCATGGTTATTTGAACTGGAAAATGAAAGAGAGGTTTGCGATTATTTCCTATAAATGACAACACAATCGCATTACGCTTCAGTACAAACACAGAGAGGATATTGCCTTTTCATATTTCATGTGAAAGTAATGGATGGGCTATGCAAAGAGTAACAGAAAGAAAGACAAATGGTAAAAGAAAGCTCCTTGTGTTTGATTTGTATTAGAAACTGAATGGATAGAGGTAGGGAGAGTTTTTTCAATAAGTGGTAGCACTCTCATGGATGTTTTAAAGTGCCTGTGCAGTGTAATCATTGGATTTCTTTAGCAATTAGCTATGAGCATCCAGCCAGGGTGGTTGTTAGAAGAAAAGCTGCCCAGTGTATCCACTCCGGCCTCTTCTAGAAAAATATATATCTGTAGTATGGTCCCCCCACACACTGCCTGTATATCTGGACATGTTTATAATGTAATAAGTAAAAATAAGTGTAATAAATAAAGATAAAATAGTCGACCATCCTCCACCTCTCCTCTTAACTTATCTTAAAACATCTGAACTTAGCAGGTTGTTAAACTTTTCAGAGCAAACACACATCAATGATACCCTATATTTTATATTTTAGATAAAATTGATTAGCAAAATTGGTATTCATAACCTTGTCGGATTCTGTTTTATCTCGGTGTACGCTTTCATAAACAAACAGCCGGCCAGGCCCAGGGCTGTGGATGGAGTACTGGGAGGCAGGATGACCATCGCAAAGGATGGCAAACCAGCCCACTCTGGAGGGTCATGCTGAGAAATGTGTTTGTGTACTTTAAGTTTACAAAGATTGAAGGACTGACAGGAAAGCCTCTGCCGGCAGGACTCATGTAAATAGGACCCATGTGGGAGCTGTGAGCCAGACTCCTAACACGCGCTGAGGTAGGCGCAACATACATCCAGCCATGGCAACATTGATTTTCTGAGCTAATACCTCCACAGAACAGTCCACAGGCAGATGGATGCACTACAAAGATATGCAAATGGTGCATTCGATAAATCGACAGGCAGAGATCTTTTTCAGACAGTCCACTGTACTGGTCTGCATTGCCTAAAAGGAGAGATAAACAGATAAGTACCTGTTAATGGATACACACATACACGTGTATGCACACTCACACAAACATACATGCACCTGCCTGTTACCTGGGAAAACTTAGATCGATAATAGAATTTCATGTTAAGCAGAACCGCTTCAGAAAAGCACATCAAATAAATGCTGGGACTATCTAGCATTACCTTTCAATATGAATGTGTTATTTTCAATGCGGCATGCTATATTTTTAATTTTCAAGGTTTTCTTCAAGAAGGCTTTTTGCAGTATATCTTCTGTATAATACCAAAACAAACTGTGGGTATAGTCATATTCAGTGTGCTTATTAGTCAGATATGAAACAAAAGCTGCTGGGTGTATGTCATATATAATAGATGTGGGCTGTCTTGTTAAGCCCAGCAGGCTGTATGTGGCTGTGTCTCTGTGGAGAAAGGCTCTGAAGCTCGCTGTACCTGGTAATTAAAGAGAGTTTGTGGCAAAAGCCAAACATCAGGAGAGATGAGCTATGAACAAAAGAGCTGTGACAGTTTCAGGTTATGTGATTTTTGTGTCCCTTTTTTGCCAAATGAAAAATCAATACATTTTCCGGGTTATACATATTCAGAGTGTCCACCATGCTTCCGCCCTGATGGAGAGAGGGGCGGGGGACTGTGGGCTAGAGTGGGGGGAGTCGCCTGTTCGCCTGTCATAACTGTACCATCGCATTTTCCAACCCACTGGTGAATATTTCAGAGTTGATGTGATTGCCCTTCGTGACAGCGGTGATGCTTTTTTTTTCCACACACCCCTTCAGCCACCCCCACACTCTGTCAACCCACCCCAATTCTGTTTGGTCCCTTTGAATAGCTACAAATAGGTGAAGGCATTGTAGTGTGAGCTGGAGGTAAAAGAAAAAAATGCATTAATAAAAGGAGGTTGATTTAAGAGGAGGTAGCAGTGGAGGACGATAAGCATAAATGCATGGCGGGGGGTGGCAGAGAGGCAGAGTGACTCTTTGTGCAGGACAATATCCCTGAGGCAGAGTAGATGGAAGAACACTGCCCAGTGATGTTTTTGCCCCCTATCCAGGCTTTTAGCCCACCATCCTAGCAGGGAAAAGTACAGCCTGCATCTTCCATTGTGGACATAATATGTGTTAGTGAGCGCCCATCATCCTGGACATTCAAGGAAGTCACAGTGTGGTGTATGTGTGTGTGCGTGTGTGTGTGTGTGTGTGTGTGTGTGTGTGTGCGTGCATGTGCATGTGTCAGCTGGGGCAGAAGAGTGAGCAGTCCCTGAATGCTCACTCCCTATGCAGCCACATTAACCTAGATCCTCCTCTCCTTCATCACTCAAGTAAAACACAAAGAGGAAAGAAGTAGAGCGGCACTCGCTTTATCCTTCCTATTTGTAATGTATCTAAACATGCCATTATCACAAGAAGTATTTCTAATTAGTTCCATTTCCCATGAGATAACTCTTTAGGGGGAAAATGTAATACATCACATGGTACTCAATAACAGTTCTAATTTGCTGTTTATCAAAAAGCCATAAAACAAGAAAATAAGTAGTAGAATGTAGCTTGTGTAAATGTTTTTCCTCCTCTGTTAAAGTGTAATATTGTCATATACAAAAAAAAGACAAAAACAAAACTTGACTTATGTATGACTCTTTATGACCTGAACACACTGAGTGTCCTATAAAATGGTAAATTACTTTGAAAGGCAAAAGGGATCGACTTAAGTGTTGTGTGGGAGACCTATGGGGCTAGTTTGATGAGCAGCCACTACCAGGAGAGTGGAACGCTGGAGGAGGGGGTTGCCGCGATATTGTTTTAAGGCAGTGTGAGCTATCACTGCTGTTTGTGATTAACTTGCCGTTCAAAGTTTTTTAGTTATTAGCTGCCCTAACCCCGTACCCCTCCTCCATCTTCTGCACCTACTCCTCCTCCTCTGCTACACCCCCCTCCTCTCCCCTCCTGCCCTCAGCCCCATGGAGACACAAAGTATTCATTCACATTTAGATCCTGAGGTCACAGCAGGGCCAGCAGGGAGAGGCCAGCGTGTCCCCCCATAGACAGGTCAGGAATCTAACACGTAACTCCGACCAGCAGCGCTGAGGTAGCTTACTTTTCTTTCCTTTCAAAATGTGAAAGTGTGTGGGAGAGAGGGAGTGACAGTAAGATTGAGAGAAAGAGAGTGCAGAGTCAGATACACTTTTATTTTTTTGTGTTTGTGTGTTTGTGTGTGTGTGTGTGTGTGTGTGTGTGTGCGCGTGTGTGTGTGTGTGTATGTGTGTGTGTGTGCGTGTGTGTGTGTGTGTGTGTGTGTGTGTGTGTCTGATGTACAATTACTTGTTTTGTTACTGCATTTCATTTGAAATATTACTGTTTGGATTTTTGAATGTATTTCTTGTTCAAAATTGATGTTTATATAATTTATTGCAGTTGGAATATATCAGGACAATCAACATACACATCAGTATGTATTTTTATCAGGTCACTTTAAATGCTTTTTTTTTACAGAACACATGTATCCATATTTGAACTCAGCTTTACCCTTTGCAGTGCAGTGGTCAGTATGGTTACTGATGATACCATGTTGTGGTTTATTGGTTGTTCATAAGCAAAAGCCCCTCTTGTCTTCAACTAGATTGCATGCAAGTCTTGCTCTGTTGTGGTTTTATGAGAGGTAGCTTATGAGGATGCAAAGAGGGAGCTCGAGAGTGTGTGTGTCGGAGGGGGGTGGGGGTGGGGGGGGATCGTTGGGGGTGGGAGTGTTTTCCCGTGTGTTGTGCTTTAGAAGGGGGGTCTTGCGTATGGGGCGCAGAGGTGCTGATATGAGGAGCGGACAATGCATGAAAGCCCTCAGCATGGGTCTGTGTCTCATTGTCCCATGGTACCCTCCTGTCACTTTCATTTTGCACCCTCTAGTCCAGAGTCAGGCCAACTTTGATATAAGGAAGGGGTGCAAGGGATGATGGGGGGAGCAAGAGGGGGATTTTTAAAAGAAGAAGTAGGGGAGAAAGATAGAGTCTGTGAAGTGTGAAATAAGATTGCTTTTTATCCGACAGTGCAGCGCTAAAGAAAAGGAAGCTGTCCGGTCCTGGATAAAGCGGGGGAAGCACACCTCTGATTTACAGTGCGGTCCTGTGACACCTGGTTAAAATGATAACAACAGCCTCAATAATCATAATGAGAGTAATGAGAGCTTAGACACACAGCTCCGCACAAGAGCGCAGAGAGAAGTGGAGCTCAAACCTCGCTCCCACTACTCGAGAGCCGGGGAGAGGGAGAAGTTCAGCTCAGCCCCTGCACTCATTCCCCAAGACTTACAAAAGCCAAGAGAGATAGACAAGACAGTGCTGTTGACTGAGAGACTGTATATACAACAAAAAGTACAGACTGTCACTTCTGTTTGAGGAACACTGGAGCCTTTCTCAGGTAGGACTGGAATTCTATACTTTAAGGGAGGCAGTTATCATCATAGCAGTGTATTCTGCCGAGGCCGAGGATGGAGGAGGAGCCTGACCTAGTGAAAGATATCTAGAGTGACTATTATTACTTGCTGCTGCTCTTCTCTACAGTCTGGGAAGGAATACTGGAAAGTGCAGTGGTTACCATCAATTATTTATTAGGCCGTTTGTGCTTGTCAGTCTGATTAGCATTAGTGTAATCACTGCTCTTCAGGGGAAAGGAAGGCTGCTATCTCTCATCTGAAGGTAATCTTGCTGTTTTCAGTGTCTCATCTTCACCGGACGCCTCTTGCATAGCATCTGCTTTTGTCATCTCCACATATTTCTTCCCTTTTTCCCCCAACCCCATGTGTTTCTCTCTGTTGCTGCTTGGCCCCTTCCCCTAGCACCTCATTAATGTGTGTGAGCAAGTTGCTCTCTCCCAGCTTGTATAGAGTGACACCTATGGGCCTGATTAAGCCTCTGCACTCACTGGCAAAACACTATGCTCCGATATGCTGTGTGTGTGTGTGTGTGTGTGTGTGTGTGTGTACATCTGTGCACATATGTGTGTGTATGTCTGGGAGATGCTAGAACAGAGAGCCCATGGACTGTCCCCACTGAGTGACTGGCAGAGCAAAGCTGATATTTATATGCTCAGAATAGATGAGTGTAATCTCTGTGTCGGCTATGGGCTTATTCAGCTTGCATGATTAGATTAATGGAACTGTTTCATATCATTGTATTAGGATGGTTAATGAAGACAATTAATTAGAAGACAACCTTCAGGCTATTGTCCTTTACATCTCTGAGATTTGGGTTAGAAATGGCCTGCTGCCATAGCTTTGAGTGTTTCTCCTCATCCATTTTCAGAGTTAATCTATGGTTACAATTTTAGTGTCTCTACCATTTGCATCCTACTCTTAGGCCACTCATGACCTTTCATTAATTATGGTCGGCCCAGCTTTAATCATTCTGTAATACCATTGGAGATGAGACGAGGAATAGGCAAAGCCATTTGCCACTTAAAGATGTAACACTGCTCCTGGAATTGAATGTCTGCATTTCTGCATAAATTATGGACAACGTTGTGTGTGTGCTGAAAGTGTCACACATGCAGATTAAACATCTAAATAAAGAAGTATTGAATTTGTGGAAGAAAAAAAATATCATTGTACATGTGAGCATGTACAGTATGTGTACAGGAAGTTGGGGGTGGGTTCAGGGAAGCTGAATAGCATTGGAATGTTGGCTGCCTATCACAATAATGTTTAAGTCTAAAATGTGTCATGTATTGAGCACAAAGTGTGTATTAATGTGTAGGTGGGAATTAGTCTCACTACAACTGTCACATAGCTAAGAAATGACACCTTGCCCCATTTTTTAAAGGTGAAGAAATTTACCTGGGGATTATTTCGTAATCTGAGCATTTATGCAGCTGTACAGTATCCTAATTCATGCAGAGTTGTGAAGATTTATGAAGGCAGGAGTTAGATGGGATTTTGGGACTCTGCAGCATATCTCTGGTTTTGTGAGAATATTTAAGATCTGCCTCACCAGCACGGATGGGCAGCACTGGATGGGTTTTATTGGTTGCCTTGGAAACATAATAGAAACATAGTTAAAAATAAAAGAATAAACTGTATTCATGTGTGTGGGATCCAAGGAACACTTAAATCTCCTTTTTACTAGGAGCAAGTCAGCCCTTTTAAATACTTTTATTTAAACACAGGATCATTGGATCACAGTATTGGCTTTTAGCTGTAATGTGTAACAACACAATCCATACACCAGTCACTCTGCTCAGAAAGCTGTTTCCTACAGCATTTATATCAGCAAGCAGGAAATGGAAGCTATTGCTCTTGTCTTGCTAGTAATAAATCAGTGTTTCCATTTACTTAGATTTTTAAAACCTTATGTATAAGCATGCAGTTGTGTCTATAATAATACAATTACTGTTATGGTCATAAACACCTTTTATGATTTTGTTACTATAGTGTACACACAAACAACAAAATTGGTGTCTTAAAAGCAGCAACATATCTTTAACCTATTTTTTTAAGCTACTGCAAAAAACAGTCAATTTTCTGTCTCTTACACAGCAGATGAAAGAATGAAATGTCAAATCAAAAACTGTAATTTCCTTTAACGTATTTTTTCATTTATGAGCGTGACTTATTTGCATTATGTCTAAATTTACCCTCTCAGCAGAAAAATTGGGATGTTTGTGAATATTCTATTTCTGAGTAAGAATAGGAAGGGATTGTGAGAATAGCCATGCAGTTCAGTAATGTATGAGTGTTCAGTTTACCCATGGTAATGACACGTACTACAGTTCAAGAACACGATGTCAACTCTGTATGGAGTGTATGCAATGTTTCATAACTGACAGGATAAACAGTGAGTGTTGGGGATAATGTAACATCATAAAAGTGGTTTTGGCTGTGGGTAGTCATGTGGTGAGCTAAGATTGGATGTGTGATGACTGCAGGGCTGAATACTTGAACAGGATATTTCAGTAGCTGTTGTAGCATTGTCAATATATCAATAGCTCATAGAGTAGAGACCTGAGCATGAAAGCATTTTCAAAAGAGCATTTAAGTACTTTTGATGAGAATTAGCTGACTTGTGTAATAACTGATCGGGTCTATTGACTGTGGCCTAGTTTACTGTTGTCAAATCAATGCTATTGCATGCAAGTCCCACTACTTTTAAACAAAAGTAACAGGCAAAGGGGATGTTCAGGGGGCACTGGAGGGAAATAAACAAGATTGATGCCCTTTTTATTATCTGTTTTTGCTATCTTTTCCTCTGTGTGTTACTTACAAATGGCATTATCGGATATCCATTGTTTGGACTTCAATGCTCCTAAATGGCCTGATATATCGAGCTGAGGCTTTTAAGGTGGTTACAGGGGATTTCTGCCTTTGACTTGGCATAAAAATAAAATGAATTGTGGCTCTGGAAGTTTTAAATATTTATGATTTTTTTTTCTTTTTTTTCTTTTTTGCAATAGTAGGATAGAAGAAGTGAAATGAGCCTTGTATTGGTAAGTAACCTAGCAGATTGCAGCAGGGGACAGTAGTGTGCATTTGTGGGGTTTTTGTGTGTGTGTGTGTGTGTGTGTGTGTGTGTGTGTGTGTTTGAAAAACAGAATGGGGTCTTGTCTAGTATAAGGTCTCTCTCTTGAAGGATACTGCTCACACAATTATTTTTCCATCTGCCACTTCAGACCACATGTGCACACATTAAACAGAGAAAAGCATATTTTTTGTCATGGTTTTCAGTACATGGCAAATATAATAATACAATGAATCTCGCCCCTATTTTTATATAATAATGATAATAATAATAATAATAATAATAATAATACTAATAATACCTCCTATATAATTTGACTCTGAATTATAATCTTTGTCAAAATACATTTCAAATTGATGATCAGACAGCATAGGACAGAAAGCAGAAAGCAGATTCTGCCCTCTTTGTCTGTGAGCCTTGCAACTGTGTGTCAGCAAATGTAATTGTTGCAAGCTCCTATAGAAAAAAACGCTGCCGTCCCTTTAAGTGCTTCCACCAATTCTGATGGCGTGGTGATTTACATATCCCGTCCTCCCTCCCCCTTCAGGAGAGCTGAGTGAGGATGTGGAGGCTGCTAGTGAGACCACCACAGACCAGGAGGACCAAACCAAAGACAGAGAAAGTGGGGGGGAGAAGGAGCTCACCAAAGGGACAGGTAAGGCCAATATTTACACCACACACATTTAGGGAGCACTGTTCACAGGAAACATCTGGACCTGCACCTGACTAGTGCTGCACATTAGGCATTAGGCCTTTTTTCTAATTTAATTAAACATATTTAAATAAAATATTAAGATTTTTTTTAAACTTTCATTCTTTCACAGAACTCCCTTAATCCAAATCTAGTTTTCAGAGGCCGCTTTTTCATGCTGCAGATTTCAAGGCATTAAATCCCATCAGATACAGTTAAGCTAAACTGCCAATTTAGGTTATATGTTCAGGTGACATGTGACCCATGTTTTGTCTTTACTCAATAGGTGATGTGAAGAGAGGGGCCTACATGTGTAATTCCAGCTGAGCCATGTGTGAACACACGTGTGATAGAGTAGCACTGCCCCCTCCTCAACTTTTGCAACACATATACACACACACACACACACACACACACACACACACACAGCAGCTGCAGCAGCACAGACAGCACTTACCTGTGTTTAATGTTATCAGATCAGGATGGTTTTATCTGCGGTGCTCTTTATTGACAGTTGGAGGTGGTGACTCCAGTGAAGGGGTTGGGCATAGGATAAGGGGGAGGAGCTTTTGGCTTTAAGAATCTGTGGTCAGCAGGAAACTGCATCTCCTAAAAACCTCTGTGAACATTTTAGAAAGCCCTCTAGAATTAGTTTTCAAATGAGGGGAGAACTTCTCTAGTTTGAATGGTTCAGTATGGATACACTGACAAACGTTAATCTGTGGTTTTTCATTTTCTGTTGTGGGGCCAATAATTACAATTACAATGGTAAAAATTAAGCATTTTAAATATCAAAACCTAAACTTTGAGCAATGTTTGGTGTAACTGACATCTGTCTGTCTTACATTGTTTGAACAGAGCTACCAGTTACAATAAGAGATGAGAGAACTGAATTCTGGTATCAGTTGTGGTATTATTGTTGGTGGTGCCTTAGCTGGAATAAGTACTTGATCAAGAACAGCTTTGGTGATGTTAATATCTTTCTTTTAACACAAACACTGTATGGTTGTCACCTTTCAACCTGTTCTGGCCAGCTTGATGTGCTCCACGTGATTAACACATGGTTTCAGAAACAATGAGACACAACTTTGAGCCTAAAACTTTGGATTTTGTCCCACGTTTGCAGTGTATGTGCATCACTGGGATCTAATTACATATATCGCTGCTCACTCATAAAATGTCAGTGAAAATGAAATATAGTTTCATCTCCCTTTTTTATGCACAATTTACGTTGTATGCCTGTGTAAGAAAAACAATGCTGGCAGTTAAGACATCTCTTATCCAATAGAAGAGATTTCTGATAATGATGACATTGAACAGTAACATGCCTGGATAGATGTTTCTCACTTGTCTAACTTCTTGTGTTACTTCAGGATGTTTTGATTTACACTAGTCAGGTTAAAAGCTGGAAAACAATTCAGACCTTTTGCATACCTAAGTTTTTTATAAAGTGCAGGAAAAAAAACTTCATCACAGTGTTTGAAGCCCAGCCTTTGTAAAATGTCTTTGATATTCGAACTTCTATTTTAAATGAGGCTGAGTTGTTTGTGCTCTTTGAAAGGGCGACACTCTTCTTTGATGGAAGAAATAATGATATGCATGCCTGACTGAATATGGCTAAAAGTATGTTTTAGCACATCAAAATAAAGCACTTTAAAAAGCATTAAAATGAGCTGGCCGATTAATAATTCACTCATACCTGTGGTGCACAGGAAGACGACTCCTCGCATTAGGATTCCTCCTTTTTGAAAGCCATGCAATTTGATACAAGCATATTCAGTTCCTTTCCTCCCCTCTGTCAGTCGCTAATCACCAAATAAGTGTGTTTCTGTGTTTTCACAAAGGAAATATGTGCTTGCATATGAAAAATTTACAGCTTCCCAGCAGCTTATTAGAAACGCTTAGTTAAAAATAGCATGTGCATTAGGGAACCAGGTCTGAGGTTCTGTTTGATGTCAGTGAAAAGGTGGGTGTGTAGGTTGTGGTTCAAGGCTGTGTTGTCAGCGAAAGGCAGACAGCTGTAGTTTAATAGAAGGGTCTCTGTTTGTACTTCAAACTTTTTTTGTGATTGATGAATACAATGCCCATTCAAAGCAAGTGCAGAAAATCTATCTTGAAGGAAAAAAGCGAGGAAGATCTCACAATACATTTGGTAAACAGAGGAGCACTTGTTTGGGCTGATGATTGTCTGAAGATGTTTGCACAGTGGGCACACAGATGATGTGTATGTTACAATATGGTGTATGAGCATCTTGGCCAACCTGTTATCTGAAAGGTGTTCAGTCTCCCACTGTCTGAGGCTGAGCTGTTTCTAAGGTCCATCATTAGGACTACTGAAGTATTTCTTCTCATCGTTGTCATGTAGCTGTTGGAACAGAGCACAATTGTTCCTTTACAAATGACAGTCACTGTCAGACAGACAGCATTAGCGAACACAGAGAAAAGGCTTCCTCCTTTTTAAAGCCACTGTCAATCTTATTTTCTCTTTCTTGTTCCACAGCTCCTCAGTATTCATTAAAATCATTTAGAGGTACATCAGAAGCCTTTGTAAAATGCATATGTATTCTGCGTGTCATTTTTTGAAAGATGCCTTCATTATTCTGGTGTTTTTTATTATCTATGTATTTATCTCAAAGATAACACATATATGCACATGTACAGGCATTCAGACATATGTAAATGTCACATGCTTCCAACACTGCATGAAATATGTGGTGGAACTTTTTGTGATTATACAATATTGTCTTACATATATAAACATTAAGAAATGAAAATACACATTTGACAGTAAAATACTGATTATAAGTTAAATACTAAAATCTTAATTTATTTCAGTAATTATGTTCATCTTGGCAGGAGATGCAATTTAATCATCTTGCTTCATTAGTAATTCAAAGGGTCATTTTTAATGCTAGCTATGAAAAAGGTATAAATGGATAGCCATGAGCCTCTCTCCTCACACCTTCTTCACATGGCTGGGACAGCACTGGCAAAAGGGAAAAGCTTCTGCACAGGATCCTTACCTTCATTAAAGCAGGTGGTGTATCTATGCAGCTGCTGAATGTATGGGGATGCAGCAAGGAGAAAGGATGGAGGGTGGCAAATGTAAGGGAGATAGGAAGGTGAAGGGAGCAGATAGAAGGAGGGGAATTGTTAATACATCTGCAGACTTGGACACAATGTGATTTGACATATTTAACATAAATGTATAGGAAGGGTTGTATTGAAAGTTGGGGGCCTGCTGCATGTATGGAAATGGTAGTCCTCAGAAATTGAGTAAATCATTCTTTTCATACTTTGTCCCTTACATTCAATTTATGGGAGCTGGAGCGAAGGAGGAAAAAAAAGTGTTGTGCTTGTTTCATCCACATTCTGAGACCAGTAATGTCTGTAGTATGAAGATCACACAATTTGATAAGTAGACAAAAACAAATAACACTACTAAGTAAGAACATGGTGATTTTTTATCTTAAACAATTTAAATATTCTTACAAAATATATTAATACATACTTTTTAATGATTTTTTTCTTATGTTTAACTAAAGTGGGTTTAACCTGATGCACAGTATTTGTCATTTAACACATCTATATTTACCAGGCTAATTTGTGATTAGTACATTTTTACTGTTACATGTTACAGTTACATGTTAAAACTGTGGAAACAGTTCTCAGTTCCACAGTATGTGTGTGCCTGTGAGTGCTTTTGACTGTACATTCACCTGTTTATGTGTCTCAGCATGCACATGTGCACATCCAGGCGTGCAGTGTGTGAGAGAAGTAGATATGTTGTGAGCTGTAGATATTGCATTTAGTCTGTATAATGAACATGATGATTAGCATCCCCTAGATGCAGCACAGCAGCATTGCAGCCTGTTCTAATTTTTTTCAGTTATGCTCTGTGTTGTGCTGTTGCTCATTCAAGAACAAGCATATGAAATGTCATGGCCTGTTCTCTGTATGATAGAGTATATATGTAGATTTAATATAAGCTGTAGTTTAAATTGGAGCTTGCTTATGGTTAGTTACAATCAAATTATTCAAGTTTAGGTAATTGTTTGTCTGAACTTAGAGACATTCAGTGCAGTGGTGATTTGTTATTGCTTTTAAACCCCAAGTAGCGTGAGAAATCAGGAGACAGAGTAGCAAAAAATGTTTGCAAATTCATATCACGTCCTTTGAGTGCTTGTCATCCCTCAAATTATAATTCCTTTTGTCTTTGAAGATAATAGCCCATAAATTGTCCTTGTTTGTGAGCCTACTCCCTGAAAGCTTAGTGTTTATGAGTTTTACCACGGGGTGTCTAATGGCTAAGCACCACTGCTGTGTCTCTTGAGTGTCCTGTAAAGGTGAATGCCATATCATCTTGTTGTTCAGTGGCCTGAAGATTAATAACGCTTCCACTAATTAATGTCTCCTCTCAATTTCTTCATCTTGAATGTGCCTTTCTTGCAACCATGCATAAAACTTGCTGTCAGTATTTCACACCCTCTTTTACCATACTATGTATACTATATAAGTGTTTTGTTCAATAATAGAAGAACTTGATGTTCTAAATAATACGAAATTATTTCATATATAGATTCAATGATTGTTTTATTTTTTTAATTAATGCAGAATAATTACCTATGAAATATAAAATGAAATAGAACAATGCCCTTTTTTGCTCTGGGCAGTGACACAGGCTATAGATTAAAAACCTGGATAGAAATGGGAAAAAGAAAAAAAATCAGGTATTGTTAGCATAGCATTAAAAGAGAATGACTTGTAGCACTTGGGGAGTTAAATCATCTCCATATTAATGGACATCTTCCTGAGGGAACAGAGGTGAGGATATTGAACACTACAAGGACGAGATGTGTGTCAGGAGCCCTCTGCAGTGTGGAGGTGAAAGGTTTAAGGGAGTTGGGGTATCAGAAGACACACTATTGAGAAAGTGTACCAGTGGCAATCCTTGAGTTTCACTTTGAACAGGAATTGTGGGCGTTAGCTTAAGTTTTATGTGATTGGCAGAATGTGGCTGTTCTGGGCAAAGTGACAGGGAAGTTATGCCACCTAGATGGCGTGGACAGACTGGGTGATAGGTTATATTATTTACAACTGGAGGCCTAAAACTGCCACAGTTGAGACAGGAACTGTGGTAATGAGGGGGCAGAAGCTCCGGAGATGATGAGGACCCCATATCATTCAGTCAGTTGGAGGGGAATTCCCCTCCAAAAACACTGCAATCTTTTTACCATCTTCCACTTCCATAGACATTGTTCACTATAACTAGTTAGCTGTGTATTTTTAAAATATAAATATATCTCCTCTCAAGGACAAAGCAGATTGATGGCAGCTGTAATTGCACTTGAGATTTCAATGTCAGATGACCTGTTGTGGTTAATTCAGTCTGTGCTGTGTCAGTCACTCTGTCCAGCAGGCATCTTTTCCCCCCTTGAAAGCACAACAAGGCTGTGATTGCTCCTGAGACCAGTGCAGTGTGCTGACAGCCCCTTTGCTGCCTGAATAATACAGTCCAGCTATGGGAGGTGAGACAAGGTGCCAAAGTCCAATTCACTTACGGGACTCAACAGCACAAAAGCCTCTGGTTTACGGAAAAGGGGCATGAATTAATAATCACCAAATTGACTCTTAGGTTTTTTTTTCTCCTCCTTCTCTGCCTTGTGCTTTCAAACAAAAGCCCACCCTGTGTATCTGTCAGAAGAGGTTTAGTGTGGATCGGGGCTCTGTGTCTAATGACCAGGCAGAAGAGGTCAGGGCAACAGACAGACTTCTGAATAGGTCACAAATTGTAATAATCTTATAACATTTTAATTTAAATAAATCCCTCAGGAAGCTCTTCAGGTTCTACTGTAGTAATTCAGGCAACAATTATGAATATGTAACTTAGTCAAGAGACTGCAATGTTTTCTTTATAAGAAAATATCAGGAATTACTCCCTTTTCCATTTTCTTAGCTTTTTTCTAACTGTTGCTACTTCTGCAACCTATTTTTCACATTTGCAGTGTATTTCACTCGTAACTGTCCTTTTTTATTTTTTCTTGGAAGCACATGTGTTCTTGGAAGTCCTATGCCCATCTCCATCAGGACCCAATGTTGTGGTCACTGGTTCTGATCGCCTGTTAGTATTGTAGATCTGTTTGTTTCACATGTTTGCAACTATGCTGGGATACCATTGTGCAGCTGTTTGTATCTCTATTTCATTCCCAGTTTTACAATGTTTCGGTCATGTTTTTCCATCATCCTTGACAAGAAAAACAAGATACTGTAGTTGGATGTTAGTCATGGTGCTGGTGATGGTGTTGGGGTGTAGGATTCTTAAGAGAAAGCGATTGATCAGATTTATAGAGTCTTAATTGGGCGTGACAAGAGACTGCATCTGAGTAAGACTCACAGGTCCTTCATATATTGCCCTCTCTCTCTCTCTCTCTCTCACACACACACACAAATGCACCCTGAGACAGACTGTGTGTTTGGGCCCTGCTCTGCAGTTTTCCAGTCCCTTAGCATAAACAGCCACTTGTTTCACCTCTCTGGTGCTAATTGAGTAATTGTGGAAGTGGCATATACTTGTAATCAATTATGTTTATCCTCTCAATCATGAGGCTGAGAGGATACTTGTGTCTACTTAATTCATGCTTACTTCCTGTACTGTATGCACTTCACAGCTGTGGCATATTCCCTGTTACCTGCTCTTATGCTCACTTTAAAATAGTCTTAACATTTTTTTTTTCAAACTGTATCTCTATTCCTCAGTTACAAAAATCATTGTCAATTGTCAAATATGTAATTTGTATTAGCTGCTGCACTATTTTAGCAGCCTCATTTTTCACAAACCTCTGTTTCACAGACCTCTATTTGCCTCCTCTGCTCTCTTTCTTGTCCCAAGGTCTGTTTTTTGTTGAATCTTTGAGGAATGTAGTGTGCTTTGTATATTGTAGTGTTATCAAGCAGCTGGTGGAGTAAGACAAGGCATAGGTGCAGAGACGTAACTATGGTGTACAATGCAATGAAAGAATTTGAAAAATAACCTCTTAGTGCATTTTGTTTGACTGGCAGCTGGGGTCGGGGTTTGGGGTGGAAGAGAACAACAGGTTCTTGATCCGTTACTATTACAGTTTTTGTTTGTAGGTGAGGGACTGTGGATGTGTGGGTAGAAATGTGAGGAAACTGCACTTTTGTGTATTAATATTTTTACTTATTGTTTATTGTTTTCTATTTTGGTATTCATTTACTCATTTCTGTTTTATTCATTTAATTTGTTTTATCTATTATTTGAACTGTTTTAAATATACATTCTGGTAGATATTTATTTCATTCGATAGTTTTGTTGATTTTTTTGTTGAATGTGTATTTATCTTTTTTTTTTAAGAAAGAAATGTATCTACAGAAGACTGCCCTTGTTTTCCTTGAGAGATGAGTTCAAGGGAAGTAGGAGTGGACTGTAGTTTAGGAGGAGGAGAAATTGGTGAGGACAGTGCCATGACTGAGAGGTTAATGTCAGGGAATGGGAGGTTCCTTTTGTTTAACATTCTCTTTGTTTATTGGCGGATGTGTTTAATAGGATTGACTGTGACTGGACCCTAATAGGGCCTCCCTGACTGATCCCGGTGTCTCTGGGAGATCTCGCAGGCTGCTCTGTCCAAAGCCAGGTCCCCCACTGGGTAATCAGCTCAACTGCCCTCGTCCTGATTGGAGCTGACATTTTAATGTCTGGAGCAGGAGCGTGGTCAGCCCCGCTTAACCTGACCCCCTGCCAAACCACCCCTCCCCGACCAATGCCCTCTGTTCCCAATTTGCCCTTCCAGGACTGTACAAATCAGGCAAATGTAACTCTTTATGGGCTTGTTAGGGGTTAGCAAGATACCTCCTTAAGTTACTCAGTGAATTCTTTCCACAGGTGACAAAGCGTTGTGCTACTGCAGCTCCCCCATGCAGGCTCCATGTGGATTTAGCTCCACTGTGAGCCTGAGCTTAGTTGAGTGCTCAACTGTGATGCCTCTGTGTGCCATCTCTAGTTTCTCTGTCTCTCTTTCTTTATAAAGCAGAGTAGTTTTAAAGTGGTTTGCAGAGGCTCTTGTGTGAGGCCTTGCTCTGCAGACACAGAAAGGAAAAGACTTGCTATTTTGTTGAAATTGGCTTTGTATGCATTCAAAAGGTTAGCCATATGGTTGGGTCTGTGAGCCAGCAAAACACTTAAGTCCCAATAGCATGTTTTAATGTCTTAAAAATCTTTGAGTGAAATGAAAGCTTGTATTTGTACATTACCTACATTCAAGGAAGCATTGAGTTTCGTTCAACGGTTTAAAAAGAGGTTTAGGAGAAGGCTTAACTGGTTACAGAATACCAGTGAAACAGAGAATTTCACTGACATTCACCCGCTTGTGGAAACAAACAGTAGAGGGATTTCTCAAATTGTGTCGAACTGCAGTCACTGCTTGATAAAAAAAAGATTATTTTCTTGATCCTTTTAAAGTGACCAGATTACTCTTTTTTTCTTTTTTTTAATGAATACAATTTTGACGAGAAACTCAACTATATTACCTTTTTCCTCAGCTGGTATCCAGCTTCCTCAGGAATCCTTGTAGACGTTTCTGTGACAACAAAGACAGTTACCCTTGTACATAGCTTGTACAGTAAAATGCTAAGAATTGCACAAGACCTGGTTGAAGACCTTTGTGTTAAATTTGGTGTAATACATTTATTTTGTAATATTCTTGCATCACCACACCAGTACCACTTTCAAAAAAACATTCACTATAGACTGTAGACAAGAAAATACTGTGCATTAGCTGACTGAAACCATTTGAATGTTCACTGGTAACAGACAGGTAAAGACTATCTGAGGAAAAGTAATTACAGAAACAAGTCATTTAAAGCACAGATTAGACGAATGTGGATCTCTCACCATCCATACTGCACTACATGATGAGGTCACAAGATGTTTGTGTACCTTTGCTCAAGTTAAAAAACTCATGTGGACTGAAAATAGGTGGTGGTTTGAAACCTAAATGTACACCCTTTGGCAAACCAATATATAGATATTAGCTATTTATGGTGTTGTATGATATCCTGAGCACACAACAAAAGAGAAAGGGACGTCCTATCAGAGCATATTGGCTGTGGGTCCCTCTGCAGCAGCGTGAGAAGAAAAGTAAAAGTGTGTGGTATTTTTATATGAAGAGTTGGATAACAACACCTTCTCTCCCCAATTCCCATTAAAAGCAGTTATATCACATTTAAGAAAGACGGTCCAGAGCCTTTTATCCACAGTTATTGATTGACCTGTTCCCAGGCTGCCAAGTCCTCACCTTGTCTTGACATGTCTGCTCTTCTCTCTTTATCCCTCCCTGTTTGTGTGCATATGTGTCTGTGTAAATGTGTGTATGTTCAGAGGTGTCCGCCCAATTGGAACGGCACCAGTCAGATTCCCCGATCCCTTCCAAAAGGCCCTCTTCACGCTCAGAGGTCTCTGAGAGCCCGCTCTCCTCAAAGCGTCCCAGGACAGCTGAAAAGAGGGCTGCAGAGCAGGTGAGTGTTACAAACCACAGAATTGTGTTACTATTGATGCACTTAGATCATAAAACTCTGTTTCTCAAACTCTTTGAATTAGGGATTCGGATGGTTAACTTATCCTCCAATTACCAAGCCCTCATTATAAGCCTAAACTTACACATCAATTAAAAGAAGAAATGTAAAAATGTACTATTAATAATTTTTTAGTTAGTTATCCTACTATATTTTTTTCAAATCTACTCAGAATTACTTTAGTCTTTCTGCTGCAGTTGCACTGCTAATTGTGTATAAGGTGGAAAATCAATATAGTATTTGACAGATGAGAGCACTTTGAAGTGGGTGCCAAGACTCAGTGGTGCTCAGTATTACACACTTGTCTGTGATCAGAGGAATCTGCCTGCTTGAGGGAAGGGTGCTCCACTCTTCTCCCTGATCTACAGCTCCTCTTGTCTCACAAAGCCATTTCACCCTATTAACCCTCTGTGGATCTGTTTTACCCCTTCTTTCTCTGTTCCTCTATTCCTGTACTTTCACCCAGATGTACCAGTGCCCCTACTGCAAGTTCACCAACACTGACCTGAATCGTCTCAGAATGCACGTGATGACGCAGCACTCTGTCCAGCCTATGTTACGCTGCCCATTATGCCAGGACATGCTCAACAACAAGATCCATCTGCAGTTCCACCTCACACACTTACACAGTGTGGCGCCTGACTGCGTTGATAAGCTCATCGCCACAGTAAGTTCTGTTCTTTGTGTATTATTGTTGGAATTTTTTTAAATTTCTCAATCAACAATGCTGAAGTTGCTGAAGTTGTCTCTCTCTCTCTCTCTTTTCAATTGGCATGTATTAGCTTGGCATTGCAAGTACATATTGTTTATTCTGGTCATCCAGTGCCACAACAAATAGAATGCATAAGTACTTATGGTAATACATAATCTAAAGTGTCAATAAATCAGAGAATGAACAACAAATATATGGCCTTGACGCCTGGGTAACCTTTATCATATACGTAGCATCAATCTAAGTTTTTATTCCAATTTATCTGTCCACTCTGTCCCATTTTGTGTCCATCATCATCTTCACAGTCATTTATATTTTGTGTTAGAGTCAAGGAAACCACAACCAGTCTTGTGCTGTGCTGAGTATTATAGGCCAAACATATTGCTACTAATACACATTACGACCAGCCAAATTGCAGGCAGTGGGTCAGGTCAAGGACCCGTGTAAGGATTCAGCAATGCCAAGAAGATGAGTCACTCGCTCTTATTCAATCCCTCACCCTGGAGTAGCTGCTTAGCTGTGTGAACTATTGTATATTCCTGTCTTCCTTCCTCTAAATTGCCATCATTCAGTCCTTTATCAAACACCAAGAATGCTGTTAATTGTGAAATGTCCGGAGGCAACCCCATTGGCTCATTGGAAATGATTGGGCCTTGTTAAGATGCATATTTTTCTGTTCTTTTTCATTGTCTTTATGCGCCTTTCATCAGAGCTCTTGTCTAATCACAGTAATTTGGGGGAGGGGAACTCATAATCTGTTTTTTTTTGATGATTTCAAGATAAGGAGGTCTCTTAGCTTCCAGTTCACATTCAGTTGACATTCTTACAATGTCTCTGATCACCTGTGTGCTAGTCAAAACAGAGCCTTTATTATGAATATGTTAAAATCATTATGACAGAGATTAATCAAAATTTAATCAACAGTCTCCCCTCTTTAAGAAATTCAAGTAGAGGCAATAAAAATATTATTATTCACTACTGACGAATGATTTAGCCAAGATGAAGTCACATATAAATATTGCATGTATAAAACACTGTGTTTTAAAATACTGCATCAATTCTCAGCTGCACCACAAAAAATAAGATATAGAATTTGTAGTGTTTGTGCCATATTCGTAGCATATTCATGTGGTCTTTGACTCTCAAGTCCTGAAGTCAGATTTATATCAGTTGCAATGCACTGGTGGACCCTTTTCTACTGAGATGGGATGCTTCCTTTAATGCTCATCAAGAGGAAATAAAATTTTATTTGCCCTGTTTTCTTGTAAATCACTGAACAAATCTTTGTTCTGTTCTACCCTGTGAAGCTAAATAGCTTGCTGGACAATCACAGAGTAAAACATTGCTCTGTCTGCTGCCTAGCCATCTTCATCCCCCATCTAAAAAGTAAATGGCAAGCACATTAGTATGGTAGATGGCAATATTTATTTCTTTTATAGAGGTAGTAATATAGTGAACCACTACAAGAAGGCCATGATAGAACAGTGGTAATATAATACACATTAAAGCCAGCACCTTTTTATAACTGGTGAATGCAGATGGAAAGGTCCTTCTCCTTTCTACATGTCTAAGGAGAAGAGCATAATTAATTCTGAAATAGGTGACTTTTATTTCTTGCCAAGCATGCATAATGATGCGTTCACTCTCCCACCCTTCATCCACCTATCGTGTTTGCACTCCCTCCTCCCTCCTTTTATTCCCACCCCATGTCTCTTATGCCTCTTTGTCTCATACACAGTACCAATAAACATTACTGTGTGTATATGTATGTATATATATAAATATATATATATATAGAAATACTGTATATATCCCATAGTCTTCCCTCTCTCCCAGTGTTTCATTTTCATTTTCTGTCTGCATAAGATAGGGGTAATGAAAATAATTGTGCTTCATTAATTCTGGGTCTGGCTGGATGATAGCCATTTTGAACTATGTTTGCCAATTAGGCGGTCCAAATTAAAAGTGACCTTGGGATACTCTGCTCTTTCTTCTAATCACCTAATGAAGCAGTTGTCTAGAAACAGTCCACTTTGTAATGTAAATCATCAATTTTTTTGTGTCTTATGACTTTTCATGTTGGTTACATTTATTCTTTACTTTTAATTTTAAAAAGATAGATAAGAGAGATGTAACACAAAACATAGAAGAACAATGCTTGATGCATTTTGACGAATTTGTGGCCAAACTAATCATACAGTGTCGGACTTAGTGATGGGAAGTGTCAACTATTCTAATAAACCTTGAAACCTGATGACCAGGTGATTCTCACTCTTGCTTTTCAATACATGTTTTGTCAGAGGTTTTTTTCAGTAATTGAAAGATCTACTGATCAACAAGTAACGATCAAATCTGCTAATTTAATATAATTACATATTGATTATGTTTATGTACTGCAAGCAAAATACCTATCATGCACTTGCTGTCCATGATTTGAATTCCTTAGGATTTTCAGAAGCTTTTTAAGACTGTTTCTCTGGCATTATTTCCCTTCATTACACAATTTACAGAGTGACAGGAGGAATGGGAAGAATGCCTGGGGAGAAACAGAATAAAGACATGACAAAGGTCCTCATTCAGAATCGAACCAGAGACGTCATACTAACAATGGAAGTGACTTAGGCTGCAGGCCTGCCAGGAAACATTCTTTAAGATTGTATTTCCCTTTTGTTTCTCTCATTTGAGACATCTTTATTTGATATTACTTAAAAGAACTACCAGGATAACTACAATAAGTCTTTAGGTTAAGAGTGAAGTGTGACAAGTGTCTTAAAATTGAGGTTCAGCAGCAGAGTAGAAGGGAAAAAAGGAGAGATATGGGAAGTGTGAATTGAAATGCAGCATGTAGAGCGAACCTGATTACTCTGTTTGTGAAGTTAATTGAAGGAAGGTGAAAAAGACAGGACCTCATCTTCCACCCTCTTCCAGTGATTATTGTTAAATAGGTATCTGTTAATGAATGATTTTGAGTTATGAGTTATTAGGTTTTGGGAGTGAAATGAGGGTATCAGAGGGAGAAATAGGAAGACAGTTGGGAGAAAGCAGCAGGAATAAACAAAGGTTGCTGTCTTTCACACATGATTGACTTTAACCTTTTGAAAACGGGGAGAACCGGGGTTCCTCTCTGTACTTTCGCAATCAATACTTACTCGTCTTTGAAATGTTCCAATTTAAAAAGTAGGGGGAAAACTTTTTTTTCTAATTTAACCCTTTCATGCATGAATTATGATGTATTTTTCTCCTATTTTTTTCATTTCTCTTTAGGCATGAAAAAAAAACTTCATTTTTTCATTCACCAAATGATTTACTATTACATTATAATAACATAAATCAACTGATCTACAACCAAAAACATTACTGCAGGTTTAGTGGTGATGTATGGGATGACACACTAGTGTCCACTGTGGTGGCTGAAGTGTAACTATGCCATCAAAATCCTTTCATACATGAGAAAACATCTTTCATGCAGACAGCTATTCAAAAGGTGTTTTCTTATGTATGAAAGGATACTTTTTTTAAATCAACAAATTAAGTGTTTTTTATTCTACTGTTTTTTATTCTACTGTCTAAACTGCATAATTTTACAGTTCTTCTTAAATCAATCATTTGTTTAAATGAAATTGGCAACTGTACTACTGTGAATTCAGAGGCAAGCTATAAAAGTTTAAGAAGCACAGGCTTGAGAAACTTTACGTTTTTTAAATGACAAAGGAAATAGTATGACTGTGATTGTGTGTATTTATGTGTATATGTACCTATAGACCTGTTCAGTGATTCATCAGAAAATAGCCTTCAGTTCAGTTATTCTCATTGCATTGTAAAGATGTAACTGTCAGTAATGACCTGTCTTACCACTTGCTGGTAACAGCTTGATTCTGTCTGAATTTATTTTCAAATCATTTAAATGAAAATACAAAATGAAATTGTCACTCAGTGAGATAATTAATACAATAATTCCATTGTGTTTTGTTTTTCTAGGTGACAGCAACTGATGTACTGCCAGCAAGCATGTTCATACCTGTACCTGGTCCAGACAGAGAGTCTCAGAACACCCCTAATGCCGCAGCCAACTCCAACTCTGAAGATACAAAGAAGCAAGTTGGTCAGTATCTGACTGTGTTAGAAATCTGTGGCATACTTTAGAATAGGTCACTTTTTCTCAAATAAAATTCCTAAATCCTAAAATGTTTTTGGAATTTAGAAAGTATATTAACAAATATGAGCATATTATCATTGGGTCATCATGGTCACGTTTATTACATTATAGTCGTGTAAGCACACACTGGTGCAACATGAAGTCACCAGGTTTTCCATAGACTGAAAGTAAATAATCATTCTTCAGGTATTTTTGGTCATTTTAGTTTAAGAAAGCATTGTCTAGTAATCGTACAATTGTCTGGTAATGGTTTTGTTACATTTTTTACATAGACTGTCGGTCTCATGTATAAAAGTTTTCTTATTTTTCTTTTTACTTGTTCTTGCACAAAACAATAATAATTTGTGGGTGAGTTTCATCCACAAAAAGTTCTCAAAGAGTAAAAGTACAGCACAACTTCAAGTCCTGCTTTCAGAAATCAGAAGACAAACCTACATTTAGGAGTATCAATAGGAGACTTGAAACAATTATAAAATATGAATCCAGCTGACATGTAATCGGAGCAGCTCTGAATGAAGAGTGAATACTTTGACATGAAGTTAGGTGCTAAAAACATCAATATAAAGCACAGTACTCTCACAGCAAATTGTTAATTTCTGTATCATATTTGAACTCAAAATTAATTCAGATTAAGGCATTATAATATAAGTTTAAAAATTGTTTCTCCTCAGAGAAGAAAGGCAGAGATGATCTATTCATGACATGTACATCAGGCCTGGGCCACTTGTAAATTTCATTGATACCTAAGAGAAAATTCTGGAGTACAAGAAAATTGATGAATGCCAATAGTGTTCTTAAATTACTCATGTGCATTTTAAGAAGTGCTTCTTGCATGAGGCCAGATGTACTTTTTCAGAACTAAGGCATTCATTCAAGACAGTAGGATGGTAGTTAGTTATAGTTAGTCATTGCTTTTTCATTGTAACAAATGATTTAATATCTTCATTGAGAACACTGGGGAAACAATGTAGGCACTTAATAAATTGCTCTCTTCTTTTGGTTTATTTTTTCACAGATGCATCAGATGCTGATCCAGAGAAGGGGGTGTCACTCCCTACAGAAATAGCTGAAGCTCGCAAGTCACCTCTTGAAGATCAACAAACAGAGAGGGATGATTCCACAGGATTCTTGTGCTGGAAGAAAGGTTGCAACCAAGTGTTCAAGTCCTCCAATTCCCTCCAGATGCACTTCAATGAAGTTCACAACAAAAGGCCTCAGTTGCCTGTTTCGGATCGCCATGTCTACAAGTATCGTTGTAACCAATGCAGCTTGGCCTTCAAGACTGTGGAGAAGCTTCAGCTCCATTCACAGTACCATGTGATAAGAGCAGCCACCATGTGCTGTCTCTGCCAGCGTAGCTTCAGAACACTACAAGCCTTGAAGAAACATTTGGAAACCAGCCACCTGGAACTGAGTGAAGCTGATATCCAGCAGCTGTATGGAGGCTTATTGATGAATGGTGACATTATGGTCATGGGTGATCCATCCCTTGGTGAGGAGCATGGAAGTCTGGGAGAAGATGACAAAGAGGGAGATGAGAGTGACCCAGAGGAAAAGCAAAGCCCTACAGGTAGTGACTCTGGCTCACTGCAGGAAGATTCTGGATCTGAACCTAAACGTGCTTTGCCATTCAGAAAGGGCCCCAACTTTACTATGGAGAAGTTCTTGGATCCATCTCGTCCTTTCAAGTGCACTGTATGCAAAGAGTCTTTTACACAGAAGAACATTCTTCTGGTTCACTATAACTCTGTCTCCCACCTGCACAAGGTGAAGAGGGCTCTTCAGGAGTCAACTACTGGTCAGCCTGAGCCTACCAGCAGCCCTGATAACAAGCCATTCAAGTGCAGCACTTGTAATGTGGCATATAGCCAGAGTTCTACTTTGGAGATCCACATGCGCTCTGTTCTACATCAGACCAAAGCTAGGGCAGCCAAACTTGAAGCCGCAGGAGGGATCACTAGCTCTGCAAGTGCTACTGGTGCAAGTTGTGGAGGATCCAGCATTAGCACTTCAACACCTAGTCCAAGCCCAGCCAGCAACTCAACTACTAGCTCTACCAACCACAGTTCTTCTGGGTCTCAAACAGCTCAGAACATTCTTGGAGGAAACCACATGAGCCAGACTCATAGTATTGAAAGCCTGGGGAATTCTTCAGTGAGCTGCCATTCCTCACCATCTGAGAACCATGATATAAAAAAGTCTAAATATACAGACATGCTGTCTGCTAGGGGACAACAACAACAACAACAACAACAACAGCAGATTCAGCAACAACAGCAATTGGCACAGGCTCAAGCCCAAGCTCAAGCCCAACTTCAGCAAGAGCTTCAACAGCAAGCTGCTCTGTTACAATCACAGCTATTCAACCCGGCACTTCTGCAGCACTTCCCAATGACAACAGATGCACTTCTCCCCCTGCAACAGCAGCAGTTATTATTTCCTTTCTACATCCCTGGAGCAGAATTTCAGCTGAACCCAGAGATAAGCATCAGTAACTCAGCACTAGGCCTAGCAGGATCCACCTCCTCACTGCTGGAAGATCTAAAAAACTCAGCCCAGCAGGCCCAACAGAGCTGCTTGCAGCAGCAACTGATGCACCATCACCTCCAACAGCAACATCAACAACAACAGCAGCAACAACAGCAGCAGCAACAGCAACATGCTCACTCACAGGCTCAAGGGCAGATGGCATTGCTGCAGCAGAGTGCATCTCTCCTGCAGCAGGTTGAAAAAAAGAAGCATCATTCCTCTCCGAATGAGAAAGACAGAGAAGTACAAAGAGACAAGGACACAACTGAAAAAAATGAGGAATATGTTAACAAAGATTCTACAGACATCAAGCCAAAAGAAAAGAAGGACATCCAGCATATTTCAATAAATATAAACCATGATACTGGCTTACCTCCACCAAGGATTGCTTCAGATGCTCGTGGAAATGCAACCAAAGCCCTGCTGGAAAATTTTGGGTTTGAGTTAGTGATTCAGTACAATGAAAATAAACAGAAAGCTCAGAAAAAGACAGCTGGACCTACAGGATCAAGTGGTCCAGGTGGGATAACAAGAGTGGTGGACCCCATTGAGGGATTAGAGAAACTGGAATGTGAAGCCTGTGGCAAGCTGTTTTCAAACATACTGATTCTAAAGAGTCACCAGGAGCATATCCACCAGGCTTTTTTTCCATTTCGATCCCTTGAGAGATTTGCCAAGGAATACAGAGAGCATTATGATAAACTCTATCCACTAAGGCCCCCTACACCAGAGGCTGCTGCGGCTCCTCCACCTCCTCCTCCTCCACCCCCACCTCCTCCTCCACCTCCACCCCAAAGAGCTCCCACACCAAATATTCCTGTGTCTGCTGCCTCACTTACACCTCCAAGTGTATCTACTCCACAGCCACCAGTTACAATGGCACAAATTTCCATGCCAATGGATTTGCCCCTCTTTTCACCACTCATGATGCAGCCCATGTCTCTTCAGTCCTTGCCCACTCAGCTGACACCCCAGTTATCATCTGTTGAGCCTAACCTGGCCTCAGACCTGGCCCAGCTCTATCAACAACAGCTCACACCAGCCATGCTACAGCAGCAGAACAAGAGGCCACGGACACGCATTACTGATGACCAGCTAAGGGTCCTGCGACAGTACTTTGACATCAACAATTCACCAAATGAGGAACAGATTAAAGAGATGGCAGACAAGTCAGGGCTGCAGCAAAAAGTCATAAAGCACTGGTTCAGGAACACCCTTTTCAAGGAGCGACAGCGCAACAAAGACTCACCATACAATTTCAATAATCCACCAACAACAACCCTAGAAGATACCAAAATTGACTCTAAACCTCCTTCCCCTGAACCTCAGAAACATGATTATTATGGGAGCAAGAGATCATCCAGAACTAGATTCACTGACTACCAGCTACGAGTGCTACAAGACTTCTTTGATGCCAATGCTTATCCTAAAGATGATGAATTTGAACAGCTCTCCAACCTACTCAGCCTTCCCACTCGTGTTATTGTTGTGTGGTTCCAAAATGCCCGTCAGAAGGCAAGGAAGAATTATGAAAACCAGGGTGAAGGGGGAAAAGAGGGTGAAAGGCGAGAATTGTCAAATGACCGCTATATCCGTACCTCAAATCTGAACTACCAGTGCAAGAAATGCAGTCTGGTTTTCCAGCGTATATTTGATCTAATAAAACACCAAAAGAAGCTGTGTTACAAAGATGAAGATGAGGATGGACAGTATGACAGCCAAAATGAGGATTCAATGGATCTTTCCCATGAATGTTATACTCCCTCTGGGTCTTCCTGTCACACCCCAATGCCATCCTCTTCAAGTCTCTGCCCACTTCCACCCTCAACTTCAGCATTCTCACACCTCCCATCCACCGAAAAAGAGGAGGCATCACCAGCAACCACCTCAAACCTCTATGATGAGAAGCCCAAGCAGCTACCAGAAATTTCTGCTGATCCACGAGAAAACCAAACCTCTATTAAGCAGGAAATTGTGCATCAACCCCAATCTGAGGCACAACACCATAAACCTCAGAGAGAAGAAAAGATTCAAACAATTTCCAAGCCCATCAAACATTCATCTCCTTCCTTCTCTCAGCAACAACAGCAGTGTGGTCCCTCAGCCTCTCAGACAAGCCAGGCCCCATCTCAAAGCTCTCACATGAGCCTCAATGCACACCTGAGCTCTGCTACACAACAGGCCCAGCAGATGATCCCATACCAGTGTGAACAGTGCAAGATTGGCTTCCCCTCTTTTGAGCACTGGCAGGAACACCAGCAATTACACTTCCTCTCTGTGCAAAATCAATTCATCCACCCTCAATTTCTTGACCGTCCAATTGACATGCCTTTCATGCTATTTGATCCCAGCAATCCTCTCTTGGCAAGTCAGTTACTCTCTGGGGCAATGCCACAGATTCCCAGCAGTTCTGCCACTTCTCCGTCCACTCCCACTTCCACTATGAACTCCCTGAAGAGGAAGTTAGAGGAGAAAGCTGGCACTAGTCCAGGAGAGAATGACAGCACAAACAGCGGAGAGGAGCCACAGAGAGACAAGAGGCTCAGAACCACCATCACACCTGAGCAGTTAGAGATTCTTTATCAAAAGTATTTATTGGATTCAAATCCTACACGTAAAATGCTGGACCACATTGCTCATGAGGTGGGATTGAAAAAGAGAGTAGTGCAAGTCTGGTTCCAAAATACAAGAGCCAGGGAGAGAAAAGGCCAGTTTAGAGCAGTAGGGCCAGCTCAAGCTCATCGTAGGTGCCCTTTTTGTAGAGCTCTTTTTAAAGCAAAAACTGCCCTTGAAGCACATATTCGCTCTCGTCACTGGCATGAAGCCAAACGTGCTGGCTATAATTTAGCTCTCCATGGTATGTTACCTGAACCCGAGGGCATGCAAATAAAAATTGATGCTCTAGATACATCAAGCTACTCCCAGATGGCCCCTATAAACAGTGATGGACAAAGTTCTTCCATGTCACCAGTGAATAGAAACATGGATTTGTCTCCCAGGGCTCTACTGAGCCCTTCATCCATTAAAGTTGAGGGAATGGAAGATTTTGAGAGTGCAGCTATATCCTCTGTGAACCTCAGCTTTGATCCAAGCAAACTTGATAATGACGACTGCTCTTCTGTGAATACAGCCATCACAGACACAACCACAGGTGATGAGGCCAATGCTGATAATGACAGTGCTGATGCAAAGCACAGCCAAAGTAGTGGTGATTACCTATCTAAGTCTGGGGGTACTGCCCCTCTCCTTGAAAATGATGACCAGATGTCCTCAGGGCTAGTAAGCCCTGCAACAAGCTATTATGCGAAGGACTATGAAAATGAACATATAATTGACCACAGTGAGACATCCAGTCTGGCTGACCCCTGCTCACCAAGTCCTGGAGCTTCAGGTACCAGGAGCATTGACAGCGGAGATCGACCTGGCCAAAAACGCTTCCGAACCCAGATGACTAACCTCCAGCTCAAAGTGTTGAAATCCTGTTTTAACGACTACAGGACTCCCACTATGCTGGAATGTGAGGTACTTGGCAATGACATTGGACTTCCAAAGAGAGTGGTTCAGGTGTGGTTTCAAAATGCCCGTGCCAAGGAGAAAAAGGCAAAGCTCAACATGGCCAAGCACTTCGGAATAAATCAGACGTCCTACGAGGGGCCGAAGACTGAATGCACTTTGTGTGGTGTCAAGTACAGTGCTCGCCTCTCTGTTCGTGATCACATTTTCTCCCAGCAACACATCTCTAAGGTGAAGGAAACCATTGGCAGCCAGATCGATAAAGAAAAAGAATACTTTGACCCAGCCACTGTCCGCCAACTTATGGCCCAGCAGGAGATGGACCGCATTAAGAAGGCCAATGAAGTTTTAGGACTGGCACAGCAGCAGGCCATGCAACAACAGGGGATGTTTGATAACCCTGCAATGCAGGCGCTGAATCTCCAGTCAGCCTATCCAAATCTGCAAGGCATCCCACCTGTCCTTTTGCCAGGGGTTGGCAGCCCCTCTCTTTCCAGCTTTAATTCATCTAATTCAGGTATGTCATAATTTGGTATTTATTCACTGATATACAGCTAAAATTGCAGTGGCAGATGGCTTTTCGACTAAACTAATTCACGCAATTGTCAGCTTTTATTACAATAAATATACTGTAATAATATATTTTACTTAAAAGGATAGTTTGCATATTTTGAAGTTGAGTTGTAGGAGGTACATACCCATACTCAGTGTATTACTTTCAGTAGATGGCAGTCGGCACATCCCTAGTTTGGAGAAGCAGGCAGGAGTACCAGCACAGAAGCTAAGCAATGTACTGCTGTGGATGAGGGCAGCAGCAAAACGTATTTCAACCACCTAAAAGAAGCCCCACCTAAAAAAATCTATATCAGATTAAGTGTACGCTGTATTTAGAATATGTTTAGCACTTTACCTTGCTATCAGACACCTCTTTCCTATCTTCTTAACCATAGAGTTTCGATATTCCTATGCATACCGTGCACAGTTAAAGGGTTAGTTTGGATTTTTTAAGTGGAGTTGTTTGAGGTCAATACACTGACCTCATACAACTCCACTTAAAACATCCAAACTAACCCTTTAACTGTGAAACCTAGTAATAACAGTACAGCACAAGATTACAATATTTCTACTCTTCTTAAAATAATCTCCTTTCATCAATCTGTCATGTGTAGTAATTTACACTGGCAATCATACTGTAGAATGTGTAACATGTCATGTTGCCAATGGCATACCTGTCAACAGTGGACTTTGAAAATAAAGGAGATTTTCCAGGACCCCAACTGACCATAAGTTTTACATTGTGAAAAGGGTTTCCTCTCTCAGCCCCAGAGATTGAATCACCAGGTGCCTTTACTGACTGCCTGCTATAATCACACAGACGGTTGTTGTGTTCTTTGTTGCACTAATGTCCACCCTACACTCATTGCAAAATGCACGGTTTTCTATTATGCCTCTTGTCATGAATGGGAAAATAGTTGTCCAAGTATTAAATATTTAAACTTTTCATCTCACCTATTTCATTTTGGTACAGTTACTGAGGTCAGCAACCTTTTAGCAGCTTAAGAAAACATTGTGTTAATAGAGTTGCTGTGTAGTGTTCATAACTGTATTGAAAGTCCTTTTATAGCAGGTTAGGGTTAGGGTTATTAAGAATTGCATTTTGACATTTTGCAAACAGATTGTACCTTTAAAAATATTTACCAGAACAGCAATTAATCTATTCATCTAGATACAGGTGTAATTTGTTCACATCTCTGGGCTGCTTCGTTGTTTCTCCTTAATCCTTAAACTTCAAAATAGCATTTTCACTGTCAATTTAAAAAAAACTTCTGCTTCACTGAAGAGTTTTTGATAGCTTGATTTAGTTATTTTTTGTCAGATTATTATTTGACATCATATGATCCTTTAAAATGTGTGTCATCCAACTGTCCCATATTGTTGTTTGTCATTCCTTGTTAACAGTAACAGCTGTCTCTGTATCTCATATGAGGATACGATGTTGAAATGGAAAAGAAAATTAGTGCTCCTCAAAGCTACAACAGAAACTGCAGTAGGAAGCTAGTCTGAGCTGTAAAGTGATGAAAATGTGCATAAACTCTATTTCACAATTTGCGAGGTGGGTTAACAGTCTTTATGCGTGTTTAGTCTCCACTACAGCCCTGCTTAAAGAGAAATACAGGAGATTTATAGGGGGAAATTATGAAACCCGGCATGGCAGGAGAGGCGGTGAAAATACAGGAGAAATCCAGGAAAAAACATTGGCAGGTCTGCCAAAGGTCATTGCTGACATATGCCACTATGCACATTACCTACTTTAACTTCCACCACTTGATTGTTAGACCCAGAAATGCCACAATAGAGTGAACAAATGGCTCACTTTGACTTTACATAACAATTTTAATTGACCACCTCTGTTTGTGTACTATATAATGAAACAGCTGATTGTTGTTGTAGTTAAATAACCTTTTTAACTAATACGTGTACATCCATCTATTAACTCTTGTTAATGTTTGTTTCTATTTGAAATTCTTTTAGCTTTAACTCCTCCGAAACCTTCAAACCTCCTGAACATGCCTGGTGCCAGTGTTCCCTCACCTAGCCTCCCTACATCTGGATTACCCAACAAACCTCCCTCCTCATCGTCTCTGGCCGCATCCAGCCCAGCCCAGACCAACACATCTGTTTCCCACTCAAGCCCCACCTCTACATCCACCTCCACTTCCTCAACCACCCTGTCTGGCTCCCGGCCTGAACTCCCCAAAGATCGTGATGCTGAGAGATTAAGAGAAAAGGAGAAGTCCAGGGAAAAGGCAGAGAAGCCCTCAACCCCATCATCAACTGGAAGCACCCCTGCCCCGTCCACTTCTGCTACCAGTGCCAAGAAGGAAAAACCAGACACCGCTGTACCTGCCACTTCTATGCCCACACCTGGAATGGAGTATGTGGTAGACCCTGCCCAGCTTCAGGCCCTGCAGGCTGCTCTGGCATCAGACCCCACAGCTCTCCTCACTAACCAGTTCCTGCCCTATTTCATGCCTGGCTTTTCCCCTTATTACACCCCTCAGATCCCTGGGGCTCTTCAAGGGGGCTACCTGCAACCAATGTATGGTATGGAAAGTCTCTTCCCTTACAACCCAGCATTGTCACAAGCACTGATGGGCCTGTCTCCAGGGTCCCTGCTGCAGCATTACCAGCAATATCAGCAGAGCTTGCAGGAAGCACTACAGCAGCAGCAGCGGCAGCTTCAGCAGATCCAGCAACCCAAGGCGAGCCAAACTCCAGTTCCCCCTCAATCCTTGGGGGATCGCAAAGAATCTGCCAAAGATCTAGTGAAAAAAGAGGAGCAAAAGGGCAACTCCCATAGTGAACCCCCCACATCCTCCTCTTCCTCATCCTCCTCCTCTCATAATAAAGTACCCTCTGAGCAGAATGAGATGGATGGCAAAGCTGTGGATCACCATCTAGACCAATTCATCGTCCCCAAGGTGCAGTATAAACTGGCATGCCGCAAGTGTCAAGCAGTTTTCACCAAGGAAGAAGCGGCTATTACCCACCTTAAATCTAACTGTTTTTTCGGTCAGTCTGTGGCAAACCTGCAAGAGATGTTGCTGCGTGTCCCCAGTGGCGTAGGTGCAGGAGCTGGAAGTCTCTATGACTGCCTGGCTTGTGACACTACGTTGGATGGGGAGAAAGCACTCAGTCAACACCTGGAATCGGCATTGCACAAACACAGAACAATCAAGCGATCAGCCAGAAATGCCAAAGAGCACGCTACTAGTTTATTACCTCACTCTTCAGCCTGCTTCCCCAATCCTAACACCGCATCTACCTCGCAGTCTGCCACTCATCCCATCAGCAGCCCCCCTACCCCGCCAACAACATCAGCCACCATGCCATCCTCTGCTGTCTCCTCTTCCCTGTGCTCCTCCTCGACTACCCCACTCAACACCACAGCTGCAGGCAAACCCTGGCCCCAGGCCCCTTTCTCCAGAGCTTTAGCTGGGAAGCCCAATGCCAGTCCCCCCTCTTCTTCCTCCTCTTTTCCACCAGTGTCCTCACCTTCAACGGTTACCTCAAGTTCATTGAGCACCTCAGGAGTTCAGACCTCGATACCAACAGACGTCTTTACCGACGAGTCTGATTCTGACAGCAGTCAGAAGTCAGCAGACAGGCTGGGCAGGACGGCAGAGGAGCCGCAGCAGCCTGGCTTTGTCAAAGACAGTAGTAGTTGTAGTAATCTTGCTAGTGTAGGAACAGACTCCATCAGATTGTAAAAGAGCTTTCAGTGATGGACAATATTTAAAAAACACAAAAAAGACAAAAAAAAATCACAAATGGAAAAAACATAAAAAGCAGCAATGTTAAAAATACATTAAAAGTATACAAACCAATTTCAGAAAAAGATGTGTAAAGACTAACTGCAATTCCAAAGCTTGTAACCAAAAATTTAAATGTTAGTGGATTGTTTTCCCATATCAACATGCTGGTTTTCTTTTTGTTTGTGTTTTCTTTGTTTTTGTTTTGTTTTACTCAACTGAAATACATGCATACTATATATGAGAATAGAAAGGATTGCTGCAGTTATGTTTTGGGTTATGGTAGAGGAACGCTGTACTGTATGGCAATGGACTGCCTCAAAGTTGACAAATGGCCCAAAAACCCTTTTGAAGAAATACGAGTCAACAAGCTGTCCTTTTGTTTTGTAATAATTTTTACTTAATAGCACAGTCACAAAAAGCCAGTATGTACTGTATGGGAGAATAGTCTATCAATTTTCTTGCTATTTAAGCATTCAGATACCAATGGCTTGCAAAAGTAAAAGAATAATGTAATGTCTATTTTATTCTCAGGTCAACAGCTCACTGATGTTTTTCTGTTACAGAAATCCATGTTTTACACCTTTTGTTTCCAACAGGAGATACGCATTTTTTTTCTTCTTTCAGAACTTGATTTAATATAGAAAGTTTTGAGTTGAGTGAAATTTTAATAAGGCATTGTTTCTGGGCATTCAAAAAGGGCAAATGATTTGCTGATTTTATCATTATAGAAATCTGTTTAAAGGTGGGGAAATCACAATTCCATGATACCCAGACAAGGAGAGCATTGCAGACATAAGAACGGGCGATAAAAAAAGTTTTGATTAAAAAAAAACAACCTTCTGTATTTATAATAGATATGAACATTTTTGGTGTTAAGTAGATTGTTGCATTGGAAATGAATTTAAACAGTATGGTAGGTTGAAAAAAACTTTGTGTACATTTAGCTTTTGTATTGTCCAACTTTAAGACGCTTCATTTGATGTTGTCTTGGTCATTCCGATAGACTAGATTATGGACAGGTAATTTATCTAAACTTTATTTCTTTTTCTCAACTACTTGGGAAACATTCACCCAGATGCCCCTCCTGACAAGGCAGGATCCTCTTTTAGAATTATTTAAATTTTGTGATTTGGTTGGTAACGCACCAACCAAAACGAAAAAAATTCCTGGGTGAAATATTGAAATTTTAATTTTATTTAATATTTGTGTTACCTTTGTGCACTTATCACTGTCTGACTCCTATTTCTCGCTCTACTTGTTCCTCTCTTCGCACTTATTTTTCTCAGCTCTCCTGTGTTTGTAGATATGTACACTACAAAGCAGGTCTTTTGTTCTTCATGTAGTGTGGCTACAGTCTTTATTTTCATTTGGACATTTTTGTTGTCATAAGTGAAAATGAAAAAAAGAATACTAATAATAATTCTCACGCTTTAAGACAAAAAGAAAATCCAAAGACTAAACACTTTCACCATTGGTGCATAAAAATGAGAAAAGAGGCTTCTTTATACTTGAGAATTTGTTGCTGTTTTTAGAGGAAAGAAAACAAAGTTTTAAAAGATAAAGGAGTACGCATCAGAGTTGCCGTTTTTGCTTCTTTGCAAGCAAACAGGTGGCTTTTTTACGTAAATACCAAAAACCAAAAAGGGCCCTTGTCCTTGCATTGTGGAGTAGCACCGTTACAGAGCCATTGCAGTTTGTAAGATAGAGGTTATTAATCTTTGTTTGACTCTTTTGTCACATTCAAATGTCCATTTTTTTAAGAAAATGTATAAGGTCTGGTCTTCGAGGACATACGTTTTGCTGCTAATGTAGAATTTTGAAAGAAAAAAAAAGAGTACCTAGATGCATGCTCATTTTGCTTTTGGCTAAGCTTTAACTAAAACAAACAATAAACCAATTTCTTGCCTCTGCAACACCTTTTTTTTTTCTTGTTGCAAAAACGGAACTTTGAAGACTGTGAATATATGTTCCAAAGGACATTTTGCCGATTTTTTTTTTTGAACAGACCAATGTTTAAAGCCAATGATCTATGACGTTTGTAAAGAACAGTGCATTCCAAATATCACAATGGATTTTTCTTAAGCAAGGACTGATCCTATTTCATTTAATTGCTTTTAATTGTCACAATCAATTTTTTTCCTCATTTTTAAAGTGACTGTAAACTGTTGTGTACATTTTTGCATCGTTGGTTACTGAACAAAGTGACCTCCACATGTCATTTTGGGCTGGCATGGAACATTGCTGAAAATCCCTCCATCCAGTCAAGGTTGTTGCTCACTTGTTAAGCAAGTAATAGTGGTTACCAAAAAATGTATATAATACATCTGGTACTGATGAGTCTCATAGGTTTAGTAACATTTATGCCAGTTAACAAACAACTAGTCTCAGAAGGATATGATGGCTGTTTAGCTGAGGTGCGATTGCCCCCTTCCTGGGAAATCCACCAGTGATTTGTCCCACGCATATGCAGGGTGTCACTTCTACACATAGATCACAGGTTCAGAGGGACATCTTCATTCCAAAGCATTATTTCTGGAAAAAGTAGGAGGTTTTTTGAAGATGTCCCTTTGTTTCAAATAGTTAGGATGCTTTCATGTCCAAAGAAGTCACCCACTTCATCTTATTGCAATGGAAATGGTTGTGCATAGGTACCCCTACCCCCCCTCACTGATTAACTAAAATTCTTATTTTTTAAAACCAAAACCAAGACATATTTAAATTTGTGAAGAACTATGTTTTGGCCACTATTGTATAGCCAGTATATTCACCCTAATGAATACAAGGCACAATATTAGAAGTGTGTTTAAAGTGCTACGTCTTGCAGAGCAATGTGATTTGGTGTTAATACTACAGCATGCTGTTGAAAGTCAGTAGATTTGGTCTGCAAGCTTACTACTTCTCTAAAGTTCAGTTCCCTGAAATACTGTCCATAATGTACTTTCTTATGTTGGAAAATTCTTAAGTTGTACAGTTTTTCTCAGATATGTTTGCTTTATTTTAATTTTCTGATAATGTCAGACATTTATTGTTATTTTCTTATGAGTATTTGTGTTTTATTTTAGTTTCTGTATATTACTTTTATCATAAATTAACACTAGCTTTAATTTGAATTGCTGAAATTAAGAAACAAAACAAAAAATATGTCCTGGCCACTTTATGGTGTGATAATGTTCTTTCTGTTCATTGTCTAAATGATACTGTTCTCTCTAATTTTCAAAGTGTAATCTTTTGGGCTCTCTTGTGGAAGACAAATTTTAGGTCTCCACATCAGATTCAGCCAGCCAGCATGGACTATGTGTGAGCTGTATGTGTGTGTGTGGGTGGGTGCGTGTGTGTGCGTGCGTGTGTGTGTGTGTGTGTGTGTGTGTGTGTGTCATTAGAGCCAGCATCATTTCATTTTCTTTTCCCTTGTTTGCCTTTTGTTTTTTGTTTGTTTGTTTGTTTTTGTGTTACACACCAAAACGAACTGAACCACAAAGCTGGTTTATCAATAACTAAAATTTACAAAATCAAATTTCAAAGATAATGATCGGAAATTAAAATGATGATACCGAAGCACTGAGCAGTTTTTACTTTGATTGAATATATGAATGTGGCCAAAGCTTTATGCAGTTGAAACAAAAAGGAAAAAAAAAATACAAGTTGTGCCCCAGATAAGTGTATATTTTATTGTGGCACAAAACGCTATTGTGGATTTCTGCATCCACCAACTTACATTGGGATACTTGATTTTAATGGACATTTACAAAGAGAGAGAGATAAAGACAAGGTTCTGCTGTAGAGGTCATCTTTTGCCCACTGTGAAAATGAACGTGTACCTGTATACAGATATAGATATATTTAAAACAAGGCATCAACTTTTATTTGTTTCTAAGATGAAGAAGGACTGAAAAGAAAAAAATGACTCTGGGATGCTTTGGAGATCTTGTTAGGAGGACATGAGAGGCTGTGGGCACACCAAAACTGGGCATGGGAGCCGAAGGCCGGCTCGAAACAGCTTTAAAACCATCTCCTTATTTGATTACTGACAACTCTGTAATGGGAATGGACTCTGGAACCAATGGACATGTGTGACACAGAGAGAACTGAACTTAAGTGGCTCCAGCTGCCTCTTTCTCCTTTCTGTCTGTCTCTTTCTTTCTCCAGATCTGCCTCTGCTTCTGCTCTTTGATGGACATTTTCCAAATTTCAGGACAGGATGGACAGAGATGCTTGCTTCATTTTCTCCCAGTTCATGTTGCTACCTGTTTCATTTCCTTGTGCTTGTCTCTGGTTGACAAGTGAAGCTCTCCAGTCAAATGGCGGCTCACCCCTCTCTCTGTTGATTACATAATCTAAAAAGAGGAATGAACAGAGAGAGGGGACGGGTTCTTGAAGCTGTCATTCTTAAAGAGGCAGTTATACACTAAAAAAGCGTATTAACCAAAATTAACAACCAAACTAACAACCAAACAACCATTTGCTCCAACTTCAAAGATGAACTGTTACTTGGAGCCCTCTGTTCCTTTTGTGACTTCTGGTGCCACAATGTTTTTTTATGCTTTTAGATTTTCTTTTTGTTTCCTTGAATTACTCCTCCTTCGAGCCTCATAAGCATGGCTCTGTGGCTCCAGGCAGCCCATCCGAGGGTAAAAAAAAAAACAGCCTTGCAATGTACAAAAAAGAGCAAGTTAAACCAAAAATGTTGTTCTTGATGTCTTTTCTATACTGTAGTCTTGTTAGCTTTTTTGTTACTGTAATTATATGATGAAGATTTCCAAACTGTACCAAATTACATGGAAACTAACATACATACAACCACATGGAACTTCAAACTTTTAAAGAAACTTTTGTCACAAAACCTTGTTGTCCTAGTTAAGTTGATTGTAGATGGTAATTGAATATACTCCTTTGAAAATATTTCATCAAGTATGTTTCTTGCTCATTGTGATACATTAAAAAAGTATGAGCATAAACTGCACTGGTTTGGACTCAATTTTTGAGTGTTGTGGGATTTGATCACTTGCTGTCAGTGGATTACTACTTTGGCAAAACATTAAGGCACAATCAGTATTTTCTTTTAGATTTTGTATATGTATAAGTATATGTTCACATTTAATATATGTATGTAAGACCGAAATATTTGGTTTACTTCCCATGTTACTAATTTGTTAACATTAGTAGCAATACAGAAAGAAAATTAAATACATTTAGTGGTTCTGTAGTGGTATGTCAATTTTTAAATGAGGTTTTTTTTATAATACTTAATCATAAGTGTTATATATTATATATATATTTTTTAATCTAATTTTTAAAAATGTTACTTAATTGTTAGGAAACACACAATGTTTACACAAGAATCAGAAATTGTTTTTTCTTTTTAAGATAGCGTCTATTTTCAGTGATGACACAATTACAATTGCTGAATATTTGATTTCTATTCTGCTTCTACATAGTTTAAACAGTGATCAGTAAAACCAAAAACTGATGTTTGGACACAGCTAATGACCTGCTTGTTAAGACTAAAACAGAAGCAATTGCGTAGTTGCTTCCACACAGACTCTCTCTCTCTCTTTTCTCTCTCTTTTTTTTTTTTTAGGTAAATTCACGAACAAATTTCAAGCTTACCAGCTGTTAGCTAAACTGATATTATGCCTAAGCAAGAAGACCACAGCTGCATATCATAGGTGTGTAGGCTATATTACTTAATATATACACTCTGGTAAAACAAAGTGCACAGTGTATAGTTCAGGGGGCCTGGGCGTTTGGACTATTCCCAATGAAAACAGAGCTGAGCCAGCTCTGCCTGTTCAGCAAGACTGAATTCTCAGCAGACATTGAGGTAACAGAAGGACTGGCATTGATCAGCAACACTTTTGAGTTCCCACTGATATGTTACGGTTAATTTGTACCAAGAGCTAGTGAACATTACTGATTGTACCTTTAAATCGTCTTTGTGTGTTATTAGAATTATACTGTCTTAACACTGTTTTAATTAATATGTAGGGTGATCTTGTCAGATCCCTTTAGTCACTGAAATCCTATCTGCCCTGAGATACATCATGCGTTAGATTTAGATCGCTGGTAGGGATTGTAAATGTCTTAGAATAATTAATACATATTAAGCAACAACTGTGAACTTCTTCTTAATTAGATGTGGCTTTGTGCAACTAATATAATCTGAGGCACTGACAATTAAAACTTGGAAGAAAGAGGGGAAGCGGAGAAAACTTAAGTATGACTTTGGGGAGGTCTCATAAATAACATTTGATCAACATTTACATGTTGCAATGGATGGTAGCCTTTAAATAATAATTAAAATCTTATTAAACTGCAATAAGAAAAAACATCCACTATATTTATTCCCACAGTATTTCAGATGAAGATGTTATGAAGAAACAGGCTCAGATTTCTCATCAAGTGGTAAGATATATTTCTGTATTTCACTTTGTAATATTTGGTATAAGACAGCAATAGCCTCTGTGTCCCTTCTAGAAGATGTCCATGGTTCTGATACATTTTTTGTGTGATTTTGCCGATTATAAAACAAAAGCCTGAAACAATGATTATACTGTATGTCGTAAATATTAACTTTTTTTAAGGCCAGAAACTTTTTATATGGAAATAGGAACATAGACATCCATTTTTGTTACATCTTTTTCAAAATATGTAAACTAATACCATTGCACTGTGATCTTTGAACTGCTATTTTGCTCATAAAATATAGCTGAATTGCATATTTTTTACATGAGGAAAATTCTTACAACCTTTGTTTAACTTCTACTGCTTTGTAAGAATATATATGAAAACAATTCAAATCTGAGGAGCAGAAAGTTTAAGGAAGAGGCCATCCTGTCTTAAGCAACAGGCGAGATTCATTGGCCATGTTGAGCCAATTAACACGCAAGGGCACATCCCGAATGAATTAAAAACAGCCTAATCCGATCAGTGTGAAAAGCAAGGCCATTTCCTTCACAAGCCTGGACCAGATGGCACTCACACTCAGAGGCTGCATTGAAACAGGCCAGGCCGAGTCACACAGTGTGAAATTGGGTTAGCGCCTGAATCTAACATAGGCCCTGGGCAATGTGAGCTCCCAAACCCATTCTCCCCTGGCCTAAAGGTAGAAGGCCCACCTTGTCAATCTTTGGCCCCATATTTAATTATCATTCTCAATGCACCCCACTAACTCAGTCATTTCAGTCAGTGGTGGGGCTGACAGCTTCCTATAGTCATTTTGTCTCCTCAGACCACTCAACCTTTTACATATCCCAAATAGCCCCTGACATACCACATAATGTTCTCTTTTGTAGCACAGAAGATGAGCACAGCTATGCTGGATAGAATATCACAGACTCTGTTCACTCTGACCCTAGCTGGGTGGTGTTACCATGTTGAGGTCCAACCCCTCTCTTTGTTGGAATAATGGGTTGTTGGGGCTTCCAAAGCTCTTGAGTATCAGCTTTTACCCTTCGCAGGGAATAAATGGTACAAATGTTGGTGATTCGCGTCAAAATGACTACAAAAGCTGTGGTTGTGCTATGTCATCTCAGGATTTGTCTTTAATAAAAAACATAGCTATCTAATAGTTGTTTGGCTTAAGGTTGGCGTTACCCCTTGACACCACAAAGGCAGAAAATGGGGAGCAGAACCTGTAAGAAAAACCACACATCCCAGCATCCAATTCCACGCTGCTTTGGTTAAAGCATCCTGACTCCATCCTAGCCAACAGAGGGTAGTCACCCCTGCCAAAGAGCCCTGTTCCTCAAACATTCAAAAATGTGATATATTCGAACTGTCCATCAGCATAATTTGAGGGAAAATTTGATGCAAAGTCGCAAAACTATATAAATTTTGAGCCAAGCGCTGTCACTAACATTAAACCTGTTGAAGACTTTGGGAAAGTGTTTAATGCATATTTGTGTGTAAACTGTTCTGAACTGCATTGAAGTAACAAAATGGAGTGTGTCACCAGCAGATACTGAGGACATACTGGATAGATTTGCGACTAAGCCAATGAAAGACCTTGCTAAGCTGGGCTGCTTTGCACATGAACAGCTTGCATTGCCACTATCGAGGGTTAACCCCTGACAGGCAGTTTGGTGAAATAACATACTGTAGATGACCGTGAAGAACATGAATTTCACAAACAAGCCTGGAAGCCACAGAAACCTTCTTTCCACATCACATACCTGCAGCTCTTCCCCAACATATACCTTTTTGCCGCCACATTGTCTTCTTCCCCTATCAATGTCAAAAGCAAATTATCCTACAGCCTTGAGCACAGATTGAACTAATTCAATCTAATCTGTCAGATAAAACAATGGGTGAATGAGGATCAAAGACCAATTGAAAGGGAAAAAATTAAAAAAGAGACCTTTCACTTCTTTAGAATTACAGTCTACAGCTGATTCAGAACAGACTGATGCATCTTCACATAACATCACATCACCTCATATCACACTATATGCCCAAGAAAAAAACAAACTGCACAATACTAATATTAGTTAGCTGGTTAAGTGAGTTGATAAACTGTGCCGATAAACCTCTGTGCCTACACTCCACCTTGCCCACTTCCCACCCATCTGGGATTCAAGCTGGGGAAGGTGTGGAGGTGTCTTGGCAGGCCGTGGGCCTTGCCGCAGCATTTCCCGTCTCCTGAACATAGGATCAGGTGTCGCCATTTTCACAGCACCTTCTGGTTCTGTTTAACAGGAAATGAGGTCCATCAGAAGAACTCTGACCAAAACTGAGCCAGAATGCGCCCTGACAGGCAGGAATATTAGCCTGGGACGGCAGTCAGTAATTGAATGATCGCCCCCCCCCCCACTCATAATGAAGAGAATATGTGCTGGGAATGTGTTTGTCCTTCTCTATCCTTCATCTGCCCTTTTCCTTTCCTCTTTCCCCCATTTTTTAACCCTTAATAAATCATTTGTGGGGGCAGAAATAAGGGATAATTTTACTTCACTTCAAAGTGCTTCTCATGCATGGTGTCATTTCTGTAACCTCAAAGTGATGATGCATTAAAAAGGCTTCAGGTTAACTCTGCCTGAGAGTGTTTTTGCCTTGAAACGAAGCTGTGCTGATAGTGTTGTGAAAGCGTGAGCTGAAGTACATGAGAGATCAATTATCACACCTCATTTTGTTCTCATATGCAAAATGATAATGGGTGGACCATGTCAGACCTGAACCATCAGGTGGTGTATCCTTTCTCCATAAATGTGTTTCACAGATTGTCTGAAGGGGTCTGTTAAATCCCTTTAGAAGTTAAAAAGCTGAAGGGAAAGAATTTGGCTTCTCCTTGATCTGTCTTCAAATGTCCCTCAGCAGACAAGATTTAAGAGTGATAAACCAACAGAATAAACCTAACACTCAGCATGATACAGTATCACCACACACTTGTAAACGCTACTTTCATATTGGAGGGTTTGTTAAAAATTAGCATTGTATTGTAGTATTGTAGTTCTTGTTGCATGTTTTTAATTATGTGTATCTATGTCTGCTTCAGAGGGACAAATTACATCTGCCATAAAGGAGGCTTGGGTGAGGGAAGGTGATGCTGTTATGGAGGCGAGAGGCACAGCTTTGAGGTGAAGTGTCATATTTCACATAGCTTTGGGGAAAATGTCAACTCTGAAAAGGATTCTTAATACTATAATTGTTTTGAGACTTGTTCTTATTAATATTTCTCTGACTTCGCTTTTGTATTTCTTAAGCCTTAACCAAAGTCAGTTGTAGTGTATTGCTGCTGGAATGCCTGTCAGACTGGGCCCTGACCCTGAGCTGGCTGCTATAATGATGGGAAGATGAAAGAGCCAGGCCCATTCCCAGGCTGCCCTGTTAGGGGGTGCAAGCCTGTGAAATGGAGAGATAATGGAGACCAGGTGTGCTGTGGATGCCTGAGACACTCCTCAGTCAGTCTGAGAGCTCCTCTCAGTGAGAGGGAGGGCACACTACCACTGTTCAAAACAAGACTGGGCCACAGTCCAATTCCTGCAGTCTATATTATGCACACACATACATACTGTATAATATTTATGTTAAGTATAGATTTAGTCATTACTTCACTATATATACCGAGGTTGGTGAAGTTGGACACCTGCCAAGAGATGCACCTATATTTAAACTGTTGCTGTGCTGTCTTTCTCCTATATTTTGCTTGAGTTGTGTGTGTGTGTGTGTGTGTGTGTGTGTGTGTGTGTGTGTGTGTGTGTGTGCTCGTGTGTTTAAGGTACTCAAACTAATTTGACCATTCAGAACTATTTTTGAGCATTTGCCCCCTGTATCAGCTGTTAATTTAAAGTAAGGAAGTTTTATAAGAAAGGTCAGGCAGACTGGCTGCAAAAGTGTTTCTAATTGGAACAGACAGGCTTGCATAGCTCTGCTGTAATTACTATCTAATTAGCAGGCAGCTAGCACAATCCTACATACCATTTAACATCAACAATTTAACCCTTGAGAGGAACACTTATTTCAGAACATATTTCAAAGATTATTTTGAATCCTGTGGGAGAAACAGTATGCCCCACTTCTGTCTTCTACAGGAGGTCAATAAATGTCAATTGCAGTGAGAGATACAAATGTTGGAGAGGGACTCAAGTGTAGATAAGTCCTCATTAAAACCTTCTCCATAAGAGCTTGTTGAATGATAAATATTAAACATTGATTACATACAAATAGGGATGACTCTCTTATCATTACTGACTATTGTCTTCCTGAGATTATCCCATAATTAAATCTAACAGGGTCCTACTGAGGCCTTTTTGTCAAGTGAGCAAATTACTCATTATTCCCACATGAATAAGGAGTAATCACAGTGCCTGCCATATGAACAAGCATGCAAAGGTAGTCAACCCATAAGAATAGGATAATATTGCAGATTCCTATTTGATTTATTCTATATGGCTATTAAAAAGGCTGTCACTCAGGGTGGCTTATCTTGTGAGCTAAAATGTGGTGTCACATTTTGGAATGTAGCTTTTCATATTGTATAAATCAGTCATTATGTTTACTGTACCTGATCATTTTAGACGAGTCACAAAGGTCTGCTCCAAATGATTTGAAACTGAAAGTGCGTGTAAATACCTTACAAGCAGAATATTTTTCTTTTCTGCAGATGCAGGTTTTTCAGTCAGGTGTAACCCCGTTGAATGGGATCTGAGAGACTGACCCATTTTACTTGGTGAAAAGGTTTTCAGATGAACCTTTGACCATTTTATTTGGTAGTTAAGTGGCTGATATTTCATTTAAATTCATTTCTTAAGAGGTGTCACTGCATCTGACCAGTCAGAGCAGCAAAATATAAAATAAAAAGTCTGCAGATTAAAATGCTAGAGTTTTGTTTAGAGGTGACTGGAGTCATGCATCCAGTCCTCAAGCCTCTGTGCTCTCTATTGTAACAGGCCCATGCCTCAGCTTTTGTATGTCCTTCTAACAAATGCCACAAAAAAGTAAAAAAAACAAACAAAAAAAACATGAAGTCTAATGAGAAATGCATACATCTACACCTTTATACCACTTAACAGGAGTAGGTAAAACAATACAGAGGAGCTTGAGACTTTGTGTCTGTTGTGCTGTAGTTCATACAGTTGTGAATCATACACAATTAATCTGCAGCATACTGCCTCAAAACTGTCCCTACCCCCAACACACACTCACTCACACTAATTCATACACGCACACACCCTCTCTTTTGGTCTGCCTCTTTATCCTTCTCACTGTCTTCCTCATGTAGACATGACACTCTCACCGTATCAAGCCAAGGTCACTGAATATCCATTTCAAATTGTTGCCCACTGCTGCAGCTTGAAATTAATAAGGCCACCATTTAAATGCTATAGTTATCCAACCCATAGCAAACGCTGGGCAATCTCTCCACAGCGCTCTCTCTCCCTCTCCTGTGATATATTAATTTTTGACCAAACGTCCCCACTTGACTACTGTAACGAGGTATGATGTATTGAACCTTGGCTGTTGCCATGGAGACAGCAGTCCCCTCTTACTTGTCATTACAACACAAACAAGCACTGGCATCTAATGTCATTCCAGTCAACATGAGCGAGAGCAATGAGAAAGGGAGAGACTGTGTTGGATCCCTTACTCCATTTTTCTCAGTTTGAATTGGTTTTTGTGTGGAGTATTTGGATTGTACTGGATGTTATCGTCCAACATACTCTGTGTCATATACCTGGGAGAGAGGCACATCTACTGTTACTGTTGTTATTTGTTTTGTACATTAATTTTCTCTACTTTGGATTAATTTGGTTGTCTTTTAGAGAGGAAAATGAGAAATGTTAGGCAGGTGTTTGTATTTAATATAATAGTGTTGATAGAAATTAAGATAACATCCTCGGTCTGAAAAAAAGAAAATGCAAAATATGAGTCTCATCAAAATTGTGAAAATGCTACGCAGTTTTCTCTCTGCAAGTATCATTTTTAGCTTCGGTAAGATAATGACAGTAATAGTAGTGCAGCAGCTTTGGAATATCACAGTCTATTTCCATTTAAAATAAAGCTTTCTACTTGTTGTCTCAGCATGAAAGTGTGCTTCATTTTCAGATGTTCTCTCTTTCCTCATTTCAGTTTTAATCAGTGGCTGCTTTCTAGTCCCGTTGTTTGAGGTGAAAGTGTAGCTGTATGTCTTTTCTCTGAACATAATCTCTTCCTCACACAGAACAATAATCCTACCTTATTTTCTCTCTCAGTGTTGGTCTTTTATTACTTCCAGGTGTTAGGGCCCTGTCTCCCTCGCAAGCAGATGTGCTAGGGGAAAAAATGCCCTTTGTTTGGAGTTGTGCTATTTCAAACTGAATATTCAGTTGACTATGCTCTCTGAAGGCAGATGACAGGGAAAAAAAGACTAAAATAAAAACTAGGTGAATGAGTATTTGCATTAAAAAATAACAGTAAAATATGTGGGAGATTGAAAAAACAAATGGAATACAGATCAAACCTGTGTGCTATGTGCACAGAAAATAGTGGTAAAAGGAACTGCAACTGGAGAAAAAAACAGACGGTAACCAAGGTAAAAAAAAAAAAATAGTAGAATAGTTTCTTGTTAAGGCTACAGTGGGTTCAGTGATTCATGAGAACTGCTGGACACCACATCTGTTAGTGAGCCTTCTGTTGACTGATCAGTTTTTGCATGGAGATATATGAGTTTCATCTGGTATGATCCTTTATAAGAGGTTTTTAATATGTTCTTACTTTTACTGTATTCAATTTCCTTTTGTGAACATTTTGCTTGTTACACAGTAACATTTATACACTGGTTATCTTGATACTGTTGCATATACAACATTTGGACATTGTGTAATACCTAGTTTTCTTGATATACACCTACCCAAGAGTAATATTAGATTTTGCAGACAAGAAACACAGAGCCTCTAGCAGTTGTTATAGAGTCTCTAAAATATCCATTTTGGACTTTCTCCTTTTTCCTGTAAGCAGCTAAACTGAGATCACATGTACTTGCAATGGAAAGTGACAGGAAATTGACTAAAGCATTGGAAATCAATGGAAAGTAAATGTGCTCCCTAAGTACAAGTGAACAGCTGATAGCTGCCTTCTGTCTGCCTCTCTCTCTCTTTCCCTTTCTATTTCTCTTTTCCTCTCTCATTTCTTTCTTTTCCCTTTCACCTTCTACAGCTCTTCTTTCACTCACTATTATGCTGTATTCTCTCCAACTCTTCATTTGCTGAGCCATTTACATAATCAAAAAATAATATATGATTTACTGTGTTGTGGTGTGAGTTTGTCCAAATGAAGGAATGCAGACAATGTATTATCTTCGTCTGTTCTTAGAGTAGATACTGTGTCAGTGTAAAAAAACACAGATTGAATGCGAAGCAAACCTTTCAAGTGGTGTCAGACTTTTCTTAATGTGACAGCCTTTGAACAACAACAAAAAAAAGGTTGTGCAAGTCGTCAACTAAAAACATACAGTTAGATTAATTATTTACGGTCTCTATTTGATCAGACAGGTTAATTACTAAGAAAAGATCATCATTAACAAAAAGTCAGCTCACCTCACAGCCAATTACTATTTTACCCTAGTAAAACCCAAATTAGATTATATTTTCAGATATTTTTGTTTTGGACACTTGGAAAAGTTGATGCTGTGGGTACCTGAGACAGTGTTGGAAATATAAATTATTTTCCCCAAGTTTAGACTAAATTTGATCAGCAGAGCAGAGAAGTAATGCACAATAGACAGACAAATTAATTAACTCATAGAAGGATGCCATTTTACAATAACTCCACAGTGATGGTTTCATCATCAATGATCCTATACAGTATGAAGCAAAAGAAATAGTGCTGAAAGTATCTTTGTGGAAGTTATGCAAATTTTCAGGTCTTTAGACAGCTGGCAGTTGGTGGTGCTGAAAGGTAGAAATAAGGCACAAAAAAGAAAAACAGCCAAAAAAAGAGCTGATGTAAACAATGCAGGAATTAACCAATATTTAAAGTCTTTGTAGATGTTTCTGGATTAGAAAGTACATCCAACATGTTTGCATGATCTCAAAGTACTGCATTTTATGAGTCATTTTGAACTCCACAGCTGCCTTAAAGTTACTATTAGGGTGGTGGTGGGGTGGGGGATTGTTCAGGTGGGGATTACAAGACGTTAGACTACAACAATTAGGAATTTGGTGCCAGTACATTCAAGGAAAATACAAGGAAAATGTCATATTTTGGTAAAGCCCTACTAGTGGTTTCAATTCTTTCCAACTCCACATCCCCAGATCATTTTTATTTTGAAACTAACCTTCAGCCCCAACCAAAATTGTGACATCACTTGAGGTAGTTTATCAGGCCTCGCACAGCCCCTCTGGAGCTACAAAAAGCATTTTATGATATATTATTTCATATGCAGTAGTGCTTCCCAAGACCTGTTAAAAGACTTTGATGTGGCACAAATACTCTTAAATGTACCAAAGACAGAATAGCTTTATGGATACTGGATTCATGAAGCCAATACCAACATCAATACATTTGAGAATTTGTAACAATATATTAACTGAAATGTATTTATTATTAACCTGATGTTAATAAATTACTGATTTTTGGTCAGTAATGTTTCTTAGACAACATATAAGCTAATACTAATATATCTGCTAAAATGTATATTGGACTACTCAAGTGTTTGGTTTTATGCTGACAGACAAAAAACAATTTCCTCAGACGTAGCTCAGCATACATGCAAGCAAAAATAGAAAAGTACATTTCTAAATGTTCTTACTAGTTTCATGTTGTCACTGAAAATTCCCTGAAAACAATTATGGAGGAGACTGTGGGCAATAATTGATCTGAATAACATTCTGATATGTCATCTTAAGGGAAATCATGTTATGGGTACTAAATATTATGAAAAAAGGAAAAACTTTTTTGATTATGTTTTTTTTTTGTAATTATTTTAATTACTGTTAACCTCATAATCGCTTGAAAAGCTTGAAGGAAAAAGGTGTTAGTAATTATTTCATGATGTCAGGTCCCAAACAGGCTTAGAGAACATTAATCCCAATCTAGACCTCTTTTCCCACAGGAGATCAATCGTTGAGGTGCCAAATCAATATAATTTCATATAAATCTCTATCAGTTTTCCACTGTTCACCAAACTGGCCTATGATCTGTCTCTCTCTGTCTGTAGCATTCAACCACACCATATCACCTAGTGACTCAGATGAAGACAATTAATCTCAACAGAGCCTGTGGCATTTTTCAAAGAGAAGCAATGTCTTGCTATAAGGTATATCATAATATTTTGGAGGAAAAAGAACATTTGATGGTAGTTTTCAAATTATGTTTTCCATATTATTTTATTTCTTTTTAAAGAGCAGCACAGCTCATATGCTAATCCTAGCTGTTATGCATGATAACATTTACTGTGGTGTATATATTATGAATGAAGAAGGGTTACTTGTCCAAATATGAGGATTGCTTAAAGAGAGAAAGGGGATTATGGGTAAAAGAGCCCTGTTGATTTGTTTTTATGGTTCTCTTGGTGAGGTTCCTGGCTACGTTACAACTATATGTTCTACTTTATGTTCTTTGTAAGATGGAGTCATCACCTGGGGAAATCAAGGTTTAGGTAAAATATGAATTTATCAAAACAAATAAAAGGCAGACATGTAAACAAAGAAATATAAAAACAAAAGGTTTCTCTCTCTCTCCCAACCCACACCACCCACCCTCTTTCTTCTTGCACAGACTGGTGTGAGTATGACCAGGCAGGGGTTAAATCCATTGCACCATAAAAAAGAGCTGTTCATAAAATGGAGGAATAAGAAGCAGAAATAATATTTCAAGTATGATTAGTTCATCCGCAGGGCACCTTGTGCGATTGAGAAAGGGGGTGAGAGTGGGAGGGGGTATTGTGCACGGCAAGCAGTAAATTATATCTAGCCTTTGAATGATTCCTGCAGATCCTATTACGACAGTGAGGGGGATTGGGGAATGGTGGGGGGAATGGGGCAGTTGGGAGAGAGAAAAGCAGCAGAACGAATCGGATGAATTCTGTTTCCAGCTGTCCGAATGATGGGGGAGATGAGGGGGGGTGTTGGGGGAGAGGGAGAGAGGAGTGCAGAGAAAGGACAATAAGACAATAATTTGTTCTCCACTCTAAAACACTGTCATGTAGACATGCAAGCACACAAACTCAAAACATTGCTTTTTTCACCTTAACTACAGCCATCTGTCTCCCCAAATGTTACACCAAATCCTCTTGCCAAACGGGGTAAAACACCATCACTGATTATCACCCCTGCACTATTCCACCCTCCCTGAATTTTTGAGAGGCGCTTGTCTGCCATTTGTCATTTTGACTGGTGATATAGTAGCTGATAGTGGCATTAATATGCTGCTGCTGCCGATAGTCCTCACAGGGAAACAGAGATGCTGAATATATTCACTCAATGCCTCCATTCTGACACTGGTTACCAAATAATGTACATCAGTCTTTTTTCTTTCTGGTTTGTTAAAAGGACAAAGATACACTTCTCTGCATCAGTTAATGCATTATTGTTAATGTGTAATCTGTTGTAATTTGCAATATTCAAAACTTTCATCACTGTCTACTGAATATTCTTTAATATCATTTTAAAATATTGATTTTTCAAATGCAACTAATGCATATAATCCACACTTTACTGTTTAATATATGCATAATTGTTGGAAATGTAAATTGCAAATTGTATGTCCAAAGAACCCCCTTTTTATCTTTGGTAATATTCCACATAATCATGATTTTTTTTACTACTTGGTGTTGAAAATTCTTTGCATGAAAATACATATGAAGATGCTTCCACTCTCTCACATAAACAGATTAACTGTCTGCTGACTGCAGCCTTCGCCAGGCGGTGATGTCCTCAAACAGTGTCCAATGTTCTTTGGGTGTTTCGACACTAAACCTTAACACCCTCTTGTGGCAGGTCGGCAGTGATGGCCAAATCCATGCCCATCTCCTCCTTGCCTCCAGCTTAACTCTCCCACTTGTTCCATAACCTGCAAGAGGCTCTTTCTGCTGCCTCCCTAACCTGCAAGCAACTATTTTCCTCCCATTTCCTGTCATTCCAATGGCTATGAGCATTCTCCACACTGACTGTGCAGGGAATTCTCTGCAGCCGACCTTGACTACGAAAAGACATGCCTGCCATCGGTTCTCCCTATAATCTTGCTGCAGGTCTTGATATTTTGATTTCTTCCTTTTGAAGGCACGGTCACAGGCATCTTCCCACAGGATTGTCAGTTTGATTAGAATGATCTTTTTAGCCTCTCTAGACCACATCTGGCCTCAAGGTTGTTTGGGCAACCTGGGGGGAACTGTAGCCTTCTTCCACCCTCATCTCTTATGATTGTGTTATTTGCAGTACATTGTTGGCTTCTCGCCCTCCCTTACAAATATGAATGATGGTATGAGTCTCACATTGGTTGGGCACTTGTTCTGTCTCCTGCTACAATGACGTTGTCATTCCTGCATATCTCACTTGGGTGAGCGCCATTTTACACTCTGCCAGGATATGTGCCATGGTGCCCCTATCTCCACAAAGCTTGCTTTACAGATCCACCTTTATGCCCACTCCACTTAAGCAGGTTTGTTGGAGTTGGGAGTGTGTTGTACACTGAACACAATAGGAAGGAGATGCAGAAGGGGTGGAGCACCCATGTGATTTTCCTTTTGGGGAGGCACCATTTTGTCCAGATTCCTTGGGATGCAGGCTTCACGGTCTTTGATCTCCATTGCTACTCAATTCTCGCTTCACCCTGGATAATGGTTCACATCTCCTTTGTTTCTATTTTTCTGAAGTTTGATCATGTTCTCAGCTTGGGTCACTGATGCACTGACTGCCCATTTGCGCTTTGATCTTATGGTGCCTGTGTCTCTGACTTGGTTGTCCTGGGAGTCTCTGAAAGTCAACATGACCCTGCACTTTTCCACTTTGAAAACCTCCATCACAGATAATAGTGGGAGTTGTAGCTGGCTGGACCTTATGTACAGGCCTATTGATGCGATGTTTATAGGTATTTCTGGCCACCTACAAAAGTGCTTGTCAATTTCCACTCCTTCCACACATGACATAGCTGTCTGACAACTGACTCCTGTGATAAATAGGCTGGGGGAGATTGTACAGTCCATCATAATTCTTGCCACTGCATTGTGAACTGGTTTGATATGAATTGTAGCTTCTGTATCATCTAGCGAGAATCCACTTGTGTTACAAGCATCCAGAGAAGCCTGGAAACCCACCTTTCTGAATAGATGTACCCATTCTTAGTCATGTATGTATCATCCTCCATCTGCCAAAAAGAAGATCTTGCACTCTACACTTAGGAGTGACATTGCTCTGAGCTGGTTAAGGGCTATTTTTCCTTTGGCACAAATCAGCCTTCTGCCTTTTTCCAACTGGATGCAATGGTGGCCTTCTTCTACATTCTCCAGAACAGCTTCCAAAGCCTTTAGAGAAGCTCTGGACACTTCTTATATACCATGTTGGGTGTACTGCTCAGACCTGAGGCAGACCATGTTCTGGCCTTTTCACTACCTCTTAGACCTCTCTCCAGGATGGTTCACTGGCATTGAACTCTTTTCCAGGTGATTTTGCTCTGTTGACTTTTGGGTTGACACCCAGGGCTTGATCCCTGGAACTGTCATTGTGAGTCTCTCAGTATATCCTCCAAGTTCTCTTTAAGGATGGTTAACTTCTGAATTTTTGCTTCAACCAGCAGTGTTTTGGTCAACCTGAAAGGGTCTTTGATGAACTGTGCTTTTCTGTTCTCCTTCTCCTTTCTCTGTTCTCAAGTGTTCCCTGCCCTACTAAGTCTGCAGAGGAGTTCTTGTATTCCAGTGGTCAAGTCCTTAATACCTTCCCTTTCATCAGCAGAGGTTCTGTTAAACTACTTGTTCAGAGACTTGAATCTTTTCTTCAGGTGATGGATCACGCTTTCTCTTCTGGTTGGTTGCTTTGTAGCCCTGGTGTTCACCTAATTTTCCTCTGTACCAAAGTATTTTTGCCAGATTGTATGATTGTTGTGAGTGTGCTGACATTTTGCTCAACTGTCACAGCTAGCATTGCTTCTAACACTTTGTCAAAGTTGTGATCTGAGAGTGCTGAGAGATCTCCAGTACTTTGGGGTGGTTCCTGCCTGGAGTTCTCCTGCGTTGCACCAGGGGTGACCACTGTACACTGCACCTGTGTCTTTTCTCATCCACATTTGCTTCTGGCTTGTTGTATTTTCAACCCTTTTGCATTCTTGCAGGTTTTCTCGCAGTGGAACTTTAATTCCAGTGTTGTTCGCATGAGCCATCTATGTGTCAATATGTCATTCCTCACTGTTACCATTGTGTCCATCCAGTTGAGTCTCTCACAAAACTCTGAGGGGATTGGAAAATTGACTTCTTCTGTAGCTTGATTGGTGCCCTCTTGTGAGTGCTGTGCCTGCAGTTGCTGGAGGTCATCTTTTCAGAGTCCCTGAACTTCCTCCATTGCCATTCAGACTTTCCTGGAGGTCACTGGTTGCTCAGAGAATTTGTATAAAAATACAAAATACTTCCACGTCTCTCACCTAAACAGATTAACTTGCTGGTGTTTGTAGCCTTGGCCAGGAGTTGATGTCATTAGACATCAGGTGTTTTGACCACAATGGACCCTAAATCTAACCTAATTTAAATGGGATTGAAGTTTCAAAGGCTTAACTGATAAGAAAGAAAATTTGAGAACATACATTTGATGAAAGAAAGAGGCATTTTATTGCATATTGTACTTTCTTATGCTAACCTGTATATTCAGAAGATTGAAGATGTTTTTAAGAAATAAACATGATTATCAAATATTATTATGATTCCTCAACCATTTCTAAAATAAATTTTGTACATGAGGAGTGACAACTTAAAGAGTACATTGAACTATTTGAATTGAAAACACGATTTGTGGAGGTGTTGTGCAACAGAACATGTAAACAACAGTATTAAGTCTGTGGCAGACGATAAAATGATTCACAGTAGTAATTTACTGACATAAGTTTTAACACCACCTAAAGCTGAAAATATGGATGTTAGCTATATAAACACATGAAGTGTGGCAGATTTATCATCATAAGTCACCTGCTTATCAGAATTGCATTAGTCTCTGTTTTTTAACAGTAAAACATATCTTTTGAAAATGATCTCATGCAATCCATTAGTTAAATATTACAATGTCTGAATTGACTAAGACTAAAAATCATATTACTAAAAATGCTCAACGTGATTTTTTTAATCATGTACTAAACACTACATCCAGCATACAATAACAGCTATTTCAGTTATTTTTAACATGATGAGGTGTATATTATCAATTACCTCATGAGATGTCCCTCTAGTCCAGCATCCACATTCTGAAAAAGCTGTTTGATTTACTGTATGTATGAGATCATTAATTAAGCCTCATTTTGGCAAACTGTGTTGGATGGTGCATGAGTGCCAAAGCAGAGAACAGAGGACCTGGACATTTAATGCAGAACATTAATAATAACAGAGGAGGAGGCAAGGGGGAATTAAAATGAAAAGAATTCTGCACCCAACCTCCCACTTTAATTGCAAATTTAAATTTCCTGTAATGGATTCTGACATCTCAAGTCACCAAAATCCATCATTCTGAAGGGTATTATTCCTCAATTAACCTGTCACCCTCACCACCCCGCGTTTTTCTGCAGGGCTTCAAAAAGAAATGAAGAATTCTAATTACTTTCAAATATAAAGCAGATTGATAACCCAAGTCTTCTTTCAGACACACACAGATATAATCCTACAAACCATAGATTCCCGGTAACTGAGCAGGCTGGGGTGATAGCCTACACAAAGTGTAAGGGCAGAGAATGATGTGGCTACACTCAAAGGTGGAATGAAAAGCCAAATGTCATATAGAAGGGGAAGACGCAATCTCGTTTAGGATAATGCTGCACATTTTCAGTCAATCACTCCTGGAAGGCAGCCATAGTGTTTCACTCAGTTATACACAAAAAGTGACAGAAATAGTTGTGTGAAGAATTAAAAAAGCTTGCAAAAGAGGTTCAAACCCTGTCCAGATTCTCAGTTTCAGAAAGTTACAGAAATTGTATTCAACCAACAATCAGGCAGTTCTAATAGAGGATACAGCAGCTTAAGCAAATACTGTGGGTTTGCCTTAAGCCATGACATACTTCCAAGTGGGCATGTACTGTACATGGACAGCTGCGGACACGATGGACAAGCAGTAGTTCTGTTTTTACTACTGTTTCTCAGTCCGCTTGGAGAGCATGTTCCATACATGTGCAGCAGATCAGCATTGATTGACTGTAGCGTAGTGGTCACACAGTGACAACAAATTACAGATATGCAGAGTCAGTGATCTTTTCAGCTGCAGTTCCTCTGATGGAGGCTAGATGCTGGCTCTAAAAACAGTGACTGTGTGGCAGGAAACATCTAACCTCTTATGAAGAAAAGCCATCATTTTTTCCACAATGTCTCTGATGCAAATTTGGGAGTTCCTGTTCAAGGATTAAAGAGAGCCATGTTTTCAGTTGTGTTTTTTTATTTGGCACTGCTCTTCATAGTAGTAGTCATAGTAGTTGCTGCTCATCCACCCGATTTGACTGTTATCAGTTCAAAGTTGCAACACCACAAACACACTAAACCTGAACTACTGTGTGCACTACAAAAATTACAGCACATATATATTTGCTGGCACCAACTATCCATCTCCACCAACAAAAAGGATGTGGATGAGAGACAACTATATTCTAAAAGTATTGTGAACTGAAGAGAAATTTTCAAACCAATAGATCACCATGTAAACAAAGCAAGTGGTGGGAAAACAGTGTTTCAACAGAGGGCACCAACAGAGAGAAGTTGCAGGCTATGGCTATAAAGAGTTGTGTGCAACAAATTGGGTACAAAATTAGAGTTTAGATTTCATACATCTACTGTAGTAAGTGGGCATGACTCAGAAAATCCCCTGCTTTATTCTTCCATCTCATTCATTGCTGAACAACTTCCTCATCACCATGATCAATGACACAAATCCTTGATGTTTTATCTCCTAGTGATCCCTAAAGCTCTGTTGATGGCTTGGACATTCACACTTTCACTAATAAATAGAATATCTATAGATAAATCAGATTTAGAATCAATTTTAATGGCTGGTCAGTTATTCAGTTTACTTAAATGCAGTTCCAAAAGCAAACATACAGTGAGATAAATTAACATGAAGCTGATATTGTATGTTAAAGTGAATTTACATTTGAGCAGTAAATTTATTTTACATTTTGAACAAGTGACCATGAGTATAGCTATTGCACAAACAGAACACTGTGGTTGTTGCATAGTAACAGCAGGGATTTTAAACACAACCTAAGTTCAGAGTTTATTGCTGAGTAACTGTTTATGAGTGTAATGGCCTGTGAGAAATTACTACTTGCTTTGGTGCATGGTGGTCTGTAGTGCCTGCCAGATGGAGAAGTTCAGTGAAGTTGTGGCCTGGATGTGAGAGGCCCCCTATGATTTTTTCTGTTCGTTTCTTAGGTCAGAAGGCGTTCAAGGCCTAGAGTGTGTATGGGCAGGGTGGCAGTGATGATCTTTTCAATAGTCCCGATTTGCAGTTGTAGCCTGCTCTTGGTGGGGTAACCTAAACCAGATTGTAACCACTAAATAAAATGAAAATACATGAGCTGGGAATTTTCTGTCATTGGGGCGATGTCCCATCTACTATCTGAGGAGTTTTAGATCACTGAAAATTTCCATGACCAATGCTACTATTGAGTATGCTAAGTGGGGTTGGTGTTGTGGGACCCCTCACCATTACCTTGTCAGCTATAATCTCTACAGCTTTGAGTATGTTCATTATTATTGTTTTATTATTGTAATATTTGTGACTGCACCATAAAAGGTATTCAACCTTGTGGTTGTATGTATCGTTTGTGTTCTCATTTGTGTTTCCATGCCCATCTCCACCTGTCAGTGTCAAACTGACAGACTGTATTCATTTATATCTATCTTGCAGTGTTTTGGGGACAGATATAATAGCAAGAGGGAACTTCACACAGCTCCATGTTGGGGTGCAGAGCTGTCTGTGCCAGGAATTAATGGGTCACCACTGAGTTTCAGACAGAACACCATCTTGGCCTCATGCTTTACTGGTCTTTTGTCTCTGAAAGATTTGATGTGTCGTACTACAGGCCTTATATGTGTACAGGAAGAGGATGAGGAGGCTGCTGCTGGTGTTGTTGGTTGTGTAGTGAGATAGAGGAGGTGGGAGGTATGTGCCTGGGCTTCTCAAACCAGCAGTTAAGGACAGTCAGATCATGAACCAGACTGTTAGTTATCCACAGTGCAGGGGAAGGGTTTCTGTAGCTAGTGATTTAGAGGCCCGTCTACACTTTTGTGGGACCATTGGCTTAAAAAGTATTTTCTGTGTAGATTTCCTCAAATCTTGGCTGCTTTGGTTTCCTTCGTGAAACAGTGTTTTGTCCCCATTAATTATATTTAGTTATATACTTTGTCATGTACTACACAGTGTTCTTGTGTGCCCTGCTGTTTTAATTTCTAGCTTTCAAAAGCACGAGGATTAAACAACCATTAAAAAGTTACATTGACACCACTTGATTTCAGCATACTGATTCAGTTAACTACTGCCACAACTGCCAAACTTTTCAGTGTAAGGGCTGGGTTATGCTTGAAAAGAAAAAGGTTCATACAATATGTTGTCCAACCTCCTCAGAAATCAAATGTGGGATCCATTAAGAGCAAGTTAGTGGTATGAACAAAGCAGAACAATGTCTACCTCTGTGCTTTGTGGCATTTCAGTCCTTGCTGGGGTAGTGGAGTTGACATACTGACACACATTTAATGTGATTCATAGGTAGCTTTTACATGTTAATAAATCAACATAATTATTTACAATGAACAAAGCATAAAGAAAGCAGGCCCGCTTCTATTATATCCTAAGAATGACCCATATGTATTAATCTAGACTATACCTTTCAAACCAATATGATTTTCAAAGGACTTACTGAAATCTGACTTCTCAACCCTCATCCAAAATATGAGTGTTTTGTGTGTGTCGTATCTGAATTTGTAATTACAGTGATTCCTCTTCAAATATGATGTGCGGTACTGACATACAGTACACCGTTCTGGTGTGCATTTTGTACCGTTTCCCGTTGATTTCTAGCTGTCATGGGCACAAAAAGGTTAATCAACAATTATTTAACAATTATTTTACAATAATTTGACATTACTTGCTTTTAGCATGTCTATCTTCTTAACTACCGACACAATTACTGAATTTTTGAGCGCAAGGATCCATTAGGAGCAAATCAGTTAAAAGAGCAATCTATAAAGTCTGCGCTTTGTGACATTCCTTTCCTTATTGGGGCAGTGGAGTTGACACACTGATTTCTCTTCTAATTAGAGTCATAGTTAAGTTTTACTTTAATAAATCAACATAATTGTATACAATGAACATGTTGAGATGAAAGCAGGCGTTGTTCTGTTGTATCCAAATGACAGCTCATCTTAATTAATCTAAAATGTTTGCCAAACCATTATACTTTTCAAAAGACTTCTGCTCTCATAAATGTCACAATGAAATTAAGTTTTATTTTGGGCAATCTGACTTATAAACCATCTCAAAAATACAGAAGAATGAGAGACCACAAACAATAAGACTAGTAAATGTCAACATTGTGAAGACCAACAAGCATGCCAGGGAGCTGTGAGAATGTAAAAAAAAAAGAAATAAAAAAATAAGTCATCTGCCTGCTGGCATAATGCAGTTCTAGCTGGCAGTCTTGTAGCTGTTGACTGTTCTGTAGTTTTGTAATCATTCAAATTTAATTAAAGGCTTAAGGGGAACATGGCCTGAGCTGATGGTATAATGAGCTGCCAAGGGACATCTTTTGTTTGTAACAAAGATGTTGCCAAGTCATAGTCACATTATGAGCCTTGCATGGCCATTTTCACTGACCAGATAATTCACACCTGCCCCAAGGACTGCAATCCTTTCCAAAAAATCCACTGACTAACCTGATGATTTCATTTCACCCATCAGTATTACTTAACATCAAGACACATAAGAAATTTAAAATCAAACAACTGTCATTATTGTTGTTATTATTATATAATTTTCCCCTTTCTGCAAGAACAACGTTTATAGCCTATTTCAGAACATGTGCTTTGGTTTCAGTTGGAATAGAGGCCATGTTAAAAGCTACATAATTATTCACACTTCACTTCAATTATTATTCAGTCTGCTTAATAAGTGACAGACAGTGATTGAAGATGACCACAATATTCACTTCTTTCTATAAAATCAACCAAAACAACAACAAAAACACTTAAATGGTGTTAGGTAGTCATAACACAATTAGTCATACAAGATACAACACAATCAATATTTAAATAAGAAAATATCAAAGAATAAGTAAAAGACTAAAAATCTGTGCAATAATTATATGATTGACAAATTGACTCAAAACAAACGTTGAAGTTCAACAATCAGCCCTAATATTAACATCCTTATTACAGTAGTTCCTCATATTTGAACTACAAATAGTATATTTGCCATGCTATTGGGACAATTAACCACCTTGCCCAGCATCTAATGGGAGAACTGCCACTGAAAGTACATTGACAATGCACTTTATTTTGTCTATTCACCTAACCTCTAAGACTTTTAGATGAACTCTGTGATATGTAAATGAACTCCATGTATTTAATAAATGCTTTAGCATGTCCACTGGCAGATATAGTGGGGATGCTCCGATAGATCAGCAGCCGATCGTAATCGGCCGATATGGACCCTAAACAGGTTGATCTGTGGGCTCTCAAAGTGCAGATCAGAAAAGCCGATTGCATATAAATATATATGTTTTTTGTTTTTTTTTACCCGAGTTTTTCTACGTGTGATATAAACTATCTGCAACTGCTTTTTGCACTCTCAAGCCCAATTTCCATCGGGTCCGTCAGCGGCGCGTTACAGCTGCACCGCGGTCACCGGAGCTGATAGGTACCACTCAATGGCGGAGCCAGTGGGGGGGGCAGAGGGTATGGCAGCCCTGGGCCCACGATTGCAAAGGGGCCCACCGCCAGACTGATGACGGACCCAAAAAAGAAAAAAAGTAAAGTCCAAAGTCGGATTGGACTTTAAAGAATGTTGTGGCCTCTTGTGTTCCTCTCAGAAACTTCTTCCGACCAACTCAACCCTCCACATCTAGCCAGTGTCTTGTTGCTGATCAGTGTGTCTTAGTTTCAGATAGCACTGCAGCATACTGTCCATGGTGCTTACTTAACACACCTCATAGCCACATTCTTTCTGTTCCGTCCTTCTGTCTCTGTAAGTTTCCCTTTATTACCGCTACTGATTGATCAGCCGTTTCACTACAGGCTATCACTGCACAGTGTCTAATGTCGCATGCTATTTACTTTGTTTTACATAGATGATTGTTTACAATTAAAAATTAAATTTGAATGCCCCAAATCCACCCAATCTGTGAAAATCCACGATTAAATCCGCTTGTTGGGGTTGAATATTAATTCAAATTAAATTAAATGCCATTGAATAATGGTTTTATTATCATTTAAAAACGAAAATTAAAATGAATGACCGGTAAAAATAGATTATAAGCAGATTTTTATGACCTGTCAGTCAAAATGAGGAACGAAAAAGGTCTAGCGCAACCTCTGCTACACAGTGTCTTCTGTCGGATGCTATTTACTTTGTTTTACGTAGTATATGATTGTTGTCTCTTTCGTTAATCTATGATTTTATTGCATATTTTATGGTTCAAAGTAAGTTTTTTCTTTTTCTTTTTGGTGATAAATCAGTTTATTCAGTCTCTTTGGACAGCAACCAGATATCCTACCGCAGATTAGATCCAAGGTGAACTGTTAACTGCACAGCAGCTTTTGGATCCTTATAAGGTTCCAAACTTGTCTCACCTCTGAATGAATTCGAAAAGCAGACTCACTGTGTAAAATCACACACAGGTGCGGCATAAACCGTTTCCATTGGGTTCTGTGTAAAAAGCAAACGTGACTTAATGGCAGACCTTCTGATAAGGCTCTGATGTAGGTTCTTTTTATAAAAGAGGCTCATCTTGCATCTTGATACAGCCAATAGTATATAAGGGCCCACTAGAAGTCGCCGCCCCCTCTGTGACGAGCCACTGGCTCCACGCCTGGTACCACTATAATCAATGAGAGTGTCTCCACCGGGAGCGTCTCAGCAGCGTGTCAGCAACCTCCCAGCAGCGGTTCTCCGCGCCGCTATCAATATGTAGCATTTCTATTTTTTTAAAACACCCCGTGCAGCCTCCCGATCATATTTCAGCAACAAACACGAATAAAACAGACAGATAAAGACACCATCTAGCTACGTCGCCTACTGGCACATGAGATAAGCACAAAAATTAAAAAAAATGTACCAAATCAACCAGAAAGGCAGTATGCCTCAAAAATCAGGCAGCCAAAAAAGAAAAGAAGACATTAAAGCCCAATTTCCACTGAGTCCGGCAGCGGCGCGTTACAGCTGCGCCGCGGTCACCGGAGCTGATAGGTAACACTATAATCAATGAGTATCTCAGCAGCGGCTCCCGCGCCGCAGCGCTATCAATAGGTAGCATTTCTATTTTTGACGGAGCCGTTTCCAACTCGCGACAAGCTCAACAGAGCAGATTGCACCAGACAGGAAGTCCGACACTGAATCGGCATAATAAAACTTCCGTTTTTCAAAATTAAAACAACCCGTGCAGCCTCCCGATCGTATTTCAGCAACAAACATGAATAAAACAGACAGATAAAGACTCAATCTAGCTACGTAGCCTACTGACAGATGGGATAAGCACAAAAATCAAAAAATTACCAAATCAACCAAAATTGAGCAAGTTAACAAAATCGGGCCGTTTAGTTGTGCTGCTACTACAGTAATTACTGTAGACTAAAGGCACTCGTTCAGGTTTGATTGGGCGGCCGTAATTACTGTATTAACAGTGCAACTTCATTTTAAAAGGCAGCTTTCTCTACCAGAGCATGCTCCGGTCCGCTGCTGTAACGCTCCCGGTGTGAGTTGACGCCGGGCAGAAGACGGAGTTAAACCGTAGCACAGCCGTTCCGCGCCGCTGACGGACCCAGTGGAAATCCCCAGTAAGAGAGGAGAAGGAGTTGAAGGGTCGACAATATGTCACCCAGTATTTAAAAAAAAGGTGGGTTTGTTAGTTGTGGTGGAAAGTTATGGAATATTAACTTTGTCCCTGTCTGTGGTCTATAAGCTAGCTCACTTTTCTCACCATGTTAGCTCAAGAAAACTCTGGATTTTTACATTTTACTGCTATATTAGTGAAATAATCAATCCAGTCAAATATTTATCAAGCTGTTCTTATTCAATAATAGTTGATCTCCCCTCTGTCAAAATGATGCCTCATTCTGAACAGAGTCGAGTCCAACAGCAGCAGCAGCAGCAGCTGTCTGTCAGCCCCCAACTTCCCCTGCCCCTGAACCAGCTCCAGTGCCCCCATACAGTCTCAAAACAATACAAAGGTGAATCTGTTATGGGAAAGATTAATTAAAATGAAAGAAATGAAAGTAATTTTGAACAATTTGAATGGTTTAAAAAGCATACACCCTTTTAAAAAATTAAATCGAAGACGTGCATTAAGAACAGAGGAGAACATCTGTGGTGTGCAGCAGACTAGGGTGACTGCTCTCAGTCCAATCAGAGAAGTTTACATGTTGGTGACTATGCTATTACAAATAGTTATATTATAGGAAATACTATATAATTAATGTATGTCATGTACACTCTACAGAGCCAGGTCCAGGACCCTCTTCTGGTTTGTCAGAGAGGAATGAGGAGGAAGAGATGGAAGAGGGTACAGATGAAAGTGAGAGTGCAGAAACACAGGCGACAGAGAGTGAGGACGAAGATGTTGTAAGGAATTCAGATAAGGATGGACTGAACACAGAAAGAGTCAGAAAGAGCTGATGTTGAGGAGGATGTTGAAGCAGATCATCTGACTGATGACCCTGGTTTCTGGCCAGCAGATTTAACTGATCAGGATAGGGAAAAGATAGTAAGGAAATTGGCCATGAGAGAGAAAGAAGTAGAAATGCCATGTGATTCAAAGGGGAAGCCATTCCCTGACTACCATTAAAATGCATAATTGTATGTAAAATAGCATAAAAAAATGTTGCCACTGTGTTGGGGGGCCCTGTAAAGATTCTTTTCATGGGGCCCAAAATCCCTAGCGGCGCCCCTGGTAAAGCTCCCGGTGAGTTGACACTGGGCAGAGGATGAAGCTAAACCGTAGCGCAGAGTTCTCCGGTCTGGAATTTTTTCAGTTTCCGAAAAAAAGATGTAAAACTTGCTGTTTGCAAGACATGCAACGCCGAAATTCCAAAAGGTGGTAACCAACAACGACAATTTAATACAACTAACCTCATCCGACATTTGAGATTGCGCCACACAACAGAATATGGCGAGTATGAGAAACAAGCCCGGGCAAAACAAATCCCAAAGACACCCGTCACTTAGCTCACCGTAAGTGAAATTTTTAGACGTCTGGAGCCTTACAGCAGGGACAGTAAAAGGTGGAGGGTTATAACAACAAAGCTCATGGAATTCATTGGACTTGACGAGCAGCCTCTGACGGTTGATATCGTTCCCGCAGCCACGCTATTCCCCCCTCCCTGGACGTAAATACCTAACAGATGAATGTCCAGTGTTGCCAACTTGGCGACTTTCTCGCTAAATCTGGCGGCTTTCCAAACCCTCATAGCGACTTTTTTCCTCAAAAGCGACTAGCGACAAATCTAGCGACTTTTTCTGGTGTTATTGGAGACTTTGAAGTGAAAGCACGTATCGTTACTGTCCTCAACGAGTAGTGGGTGCTGCCCTGAGCCCCTCCCCTGTCCCAAAGCACTCACAGGCGGTCAGGTTCACAGTAGCCTCACACAGCTGCAGTCAGAGCAGAGAGGAGACCCACACCACTCCACATCCACCCTGCATAACAGCCTTTTGATTCAATTTGATATTCTAACATTTAAAAATAAATATCAAAATGTATTTACATTTTAAAAAACAAACAAACCAAGAATCAACATAAGAAAGCTCATTTGTAGTTTTTAACATATTTAGGGTTTTTTAACTCACTTTTTGTCTCTCCCAAGACGTTATTCCTCTCTCCTACATCGTCCATTACAATAACATGCACATGATGATTATGCAAATTAGACGATGACGTCATTTAGCGACTTCTAGCGACTTTTAGGACAGCCAATAGCTACTTTCCTTACTGAGGAGTTGGCAACACTGTGTATGTCTCCCACAACTTTACGAGACCGTATACACACACATCGACAGAGTTTTGAAAGACAATGTCACATCAATCAGTTTTACAACTGATATTTGGACTTCGAGTGCATGTCCCATGTTGATGTTAAGTTTAACAGCACATTTCATTGACCCCAACTTTCAGCAACACAACCTCGTACTGCACTGCCAAGAATTCACGGGGTCACACACAGCCGACACTTTAGTAGGAGCCTTCGGACGTATGTTTGAGTCCTGGAGCATCCCAAGAGAGAAAGTCCGTGCTGTTTTAAGGGACAACAGAAAACATGGAAAAGGCCATGAGAGACGCAGCTTTGACCAGCTTACCGTGTATGGCACATACACTACAGCTTGTTGTCTCTAAGGGAGTACTGTCACAGCACAGTGCATCCACCTCTGCTGCTACCATAAATGAGTCAGCTGGTGATACTCCCACAACAGACTACACTCAGAAAGCGATCAGGCAAGTACATGCCACAGCCAGCCATGACATCTTTCACTCAGAGCCCCAGCCTGCAACAACTCATCAGGCCATCAATTATAATGCAGCAGTACAGTCCTTTGCCCATCCAGCCGCTACACCTCACACTAACTTGATCCAAGCAGCACCTTCTGCAATGTTTGACTTTCCTCCAAGAGTTGAGCATGCAACTCTACCTATCTCAACTGCATTCAAGAACCCTTCCACCTTCAGTGTCGATGACATCAAATCACCCGAAATACAGAGAGTAGTGGTCGAGCACATAGTAAGAAATGCAGACATTTCCCCTCAAGTCCACTTGTCTACTAGACTACGATCTTTCTCTGGGAAGTGCCCACACCCAAACAGTGAAGTAGACTATGACACTTGGTGAACTAATGTTGAGCTCATGCTTAAAGACCCAGCCATATCTGATCTACACAGAGTCAGAAAGATACTTGAGAATCTCCTATCCCCGCAGCTGATATGGTTAAACAGTTAGGCCACACCAAGTACATTCCAGAGGCTCATGGAAAAGTGTATGGGGTGACATGAACCTGAAAGAGGCCATCGTCTTCTTAGATGACATCATCATATTCTCAGAGACTCTAGAAGAACATGAGAAAAGATTGCTGTCCTCAATCGTCTCAGAGAGTACGGATTGAAGCTGTCAGTAGACAAGTGCAAGTTCTTTCAGACGTCTGTGAAATACCATGTCCAGGAATGGTGTTGAAACAGATCCTGATAAGATCAGTGCTCTAAAGACCTGGCCTAGCCCGAAGAACCTGAAGGAACTGAGGTCCTTCTTAGGGTTCTCAGCATAGACTGTATATAAGAAATGGACGTAACATCCGTGACGTCACCCATTGGTTTGTGGACTGCTGCTCGGAAGCCAATAGTATAGAATCTAGGCAGCGCCATCTTGAAAATTTCGGGTGCATGCTGGGGAAAAAAGCACACGGATTCTACTTATATGGGCATGAGGCAGAGTCATGGACGGACGTATGGGCGAGACCAACGGCAGAGCGGGGAGGCTGCGATTGGTTGCGAGGGCTGGATCTCAAGGACATTGGTCAATCGACCTGTCAATCACGACCCCAATGCATACCCTGCTTTATCGTCAAATATAAAATCAGGGAGGCCAAAATTTCACAAATGAACATCATACTGTATTGAAGAAGACTTTAAACTAGCGATTGAGACCATAAACACTTTTTGAAAACGTTTACTGAGGTTAGAAATCAAGTGAGAAGTTGGTGAATTCTCCATTGACTTGTATAGAGCCGGAAGTCTTTTTGAACACAAAACGGTCGCCCCCTGGTGGCCTTTTGATTGAATGCAGCTCTAAGTTACTTCCGCATTGGCTTCTTTTCAGAGGATCGGAACTCCCCGCCTGGTTCTCAGGATATTACCAACGGTTCATTCAGGGGTACTCTGGGATTGTAAAGCCATTAACTCAACTAACTGTCGACTACCCGCCTCTGCGAAAGACCAAGAGACCAAAAGAGAAGAGCGCTTAGAAAACTGAGTAACTTAGAAAATTGATTAGAGAAATTTGAATTAATGTGGGTTTGATTTTAATAATGAAATTAATAAAAAAAATTTTTTTTTAATGTATTCAGATAAATAACCATTGTGAATAACCGCTGTACCAGAGACACAGACTATAATAGTCTGTGTCACCCAGCTGTCAAAGCAGCTGATCCAGACACCCAGACAGTTGAGCCAAGCCCAGAGTGTTTTGAATTGAAGTTGATTGAAAGAAGAGCTAAACCTGGAGCAGTCACAATACTGCTACTCTTTTTGCCATCGTAAAATCCCCGTGAGTTTAAACTGATTTGTTGTAAATATAGCAATATTCACTGAAAAGCAGAAGAAGAAAAAAGGAAAAGAAACGTTAGCATGAGCAACGGTTAGCCACCGCTGTTCTGCTCTCAGAATGAATGTATTAGATATGATTTAATGGTAAGAAATTCTGCATAAGACACACACTCTGGAGTTTTATTTTGAAGGCTACATAACGGTTTTTAACGTAACAGTAACGTAGCAACCAGCAGTTAAGGACGGCTGGTCAATCTGAGTCGTATTTGTCATGCTCACGAAGGCAATGGCTGTAAGTTTGTTGATTTGAAGTGATGTATAATATGTGATGATAGGTTGTAATGTGTGATGTTTGTTATCTAACTTAAGTCAAAAGTAATTTGTGAACTGATGTAAAGTCATAGAAAGAAAGTGTAAAGTGAGCGTTGCTTAGCAACAACGTATCTGTTAGGGTAAACGGCTCTTTTGTGCCGTGTCGTTTTTCAGCTATTCTTTAAATATTATTATTGTTTATTAGTGTTTATTAGTTTTCTTTACAGCGTGTCGCTAAGGTTTTGTATTGTTTTTCATTTGCAGTTTCACTCGTGGTATTACTATTATATCTAAGGAAATAAAGGGAGCAAGGCGCTCTGATCCTGGCTCAAGTGTACCTGAGTTTGGCTGACTGTTGAACTGTGTTAACGTACTCAAAGCACACAACACACAGGGAGAACAGCACAACCGCTAATAGTGACAACCGTTGGTGGCTGTTAATAGCCGTGGGTGCTAACGATACTAGCGTTAGCGGCCATTAGCAACCGCTAGCATTGGTAGCCGTTTATAGCCGTTGGTGCTAACAATGCTAACATTAGCAATTGTGAATTAATACCTGATTAGTGGCTATTTTGAGTTGTGTGTATATTGAAATCAATTTGTAAGTCATGTTAAAGTGTATTAGTTTTACTATAATTATCATATTGTATATATCTTAAGCTAATAACCTGTTTGTAATTGTGTTAGTGATTTTTAATGTCTTAATGTTTGAAAAAGGAAGAAAAGAGAGAGAAGGGAAAACATGATAAGGAAGAATGCAAGTTTAATTTAGTTTAGTTTATTAACATTTCAATCAAATGATAATTTGTAGAACAAGAGTGATTTTTTTTTTTAAAAAAGGTATTTGATCTGTGTAGTGATTATTATTATTATTTTTTGGCTTTGTGGTTAAGGTCAGGTCCTCGTCCTCCTCGTCCTCATCCTTGTCCTGATCCTCGTCATCATCCTCCTCGCCCTCATCATCCTCGTCATCCCCTCCATCCTTGTCATCCCCTTCATTCTCATCATCTGCCTCAAAGATTCTTCAGCTCGGCTGGTTCCAGTAGTGAACATTACAGTAGGGCTGAAGTGGCGAGCCAACCCCTGAACCAGTAGAAACGTTTGTCTTGTTTTGTTTCTTTTATCAATAGAGTTTTTTTTTTTTTTCCATATTGTTATTATTTTGTTAGCATTTTATTTTGTTGAATTAGAAAGGGAATAGGATTGAACGAACCACCTGTGGGAATGTTGGGTCTCTTTAAAGTTAAAACCTGAAGAGTTCAGTTTACAACCTGCTCTATGTGTAAAGTGCCTTGAGATAACTCTGTTGTGATTGGCGCTATACAAATAAAGATTGATTGATTGACTGTGGGGTAGAGACCAAAATAGATCAAAAATAGGAATAAATAGTTTAATTATAGCCTAATTAGTAAAAGACCAAACAAAGACATTTTAATCATACCGAAATAAATTTAGCACTTAATATAAAACTTCATACAAAATTAAATTAATAATTAACAATAATTAGATACTCACCCGACAGGTGGATTCCAGATTGTATGTAAAGAAAAGAGGGAAAAGTTTATTTATTTTTGTATTTATTTATGTGTTATTGTTATGTCTGGTAAATGTTGTTATTTTGAGAAAATATAAGAACCTTATTGTAGATGGGGGTTAAAAAAAGTATGATCATCGAACCATTTATCTTGTACATTTACAATAAGCCCTTGAATGGGGTTGTATTAGACAAAAAACTAACCGTATAAGCTTGTGGTTAGTGTCTATGTGCATCAGGGATCTGGGGCCTGGGACACAGTATGCCCTACGCACTACACAACGCAACTCCGACATCCTCGTCACAACCCCCAAAGTGTCTACTCTATGCATAGATGCACGGATCCGGCACCACTGCACGCGATACCCTTGTGCCCGTAGCAGTCCCATCACCATCCGGTATCCGGCATTTGGGTTGGTGGTGTGGATATCTCTGATCAACCTGTCTAGCTCCTGATCAGACATCGTGCTGTATAAACCCCTGACACAGAGACCCCACTCTGTCATCCGTCTCTGGAGTGTCCACCTGGAAACCCCTTGAAGACGGGCTATACATGTTATTGATAACCCCATGCTAAGAAGCTCAGACACATATTCCTCGCTTAACAGAATTCTAGGGCGACCACTCTGCCCTCTCTCCAGGGAAACTGTAACAACTTGATGATGTTCATTGTTTGCAGCCACAAGGGCATGCAATTCTGTTAACAAACGGAAAAAATCCTGTGGTATCTGGAGCTGACCAGAACACGCGCTGAGTATGACCAGCTCCTGAGAAATGGTGAACTCTAGGAAGTCGTAATCATGAGGGGACCTTTCAAGCCAGCCCGACAGCCGGTTATAAAGCCTGTTCATGATCTGGTCAAGCAACATTGCCTAGGCAGGAAGAAAAAACAAATGACAATGAAAGAAATTCATTGGGTGTCGAAAAAACATGATTAAAAAGCAGCTTGGGTTTTGACTGAGTGATGTATACCGGAAATTAAAATACAATAGCCTACTATATTTCTATTTGTTATGGTAAGTCAATGTCTCATAACACAAAATGCAACAACATAAATATGCTAAATGAGTTTCATTGCTTAAATGACATGACTCTCACACCTGAGGTGAAGCACCAGGATCTGTCATTTTCCTAGAAGGCAGAGGAGAATAGGAGTAATTTACTTTACTAGAAAAACAGCATATAAATTATATGAATGACAGAAAAGACTACAACAATACACATATAGATATATGTATATTCATTGAAAACAAATGCACGCGGCCGGAAGGAGGGTTATCAAAACAGAGGAAAAGTGACATAACGCTAAATTTCACAGTAAGACACAGTTTAACACGATTGATTTCAATTTAATTTATGTCATTACGTTAGCCGGTAGCCTATATGCCGGCAGATTAAAATATCAACGGCCAAAATGTTCGGCAGGAAAAACGTCAAATAATAATTCTCACTCCGCATAGAAACAAAAGCCGCTCTCCTCTGATTGGCTGTGGGCCAAAAGCCGCTCTCCTCTCTGATTGGCTGTGGGATCAGTCGATCTCAGATCAGCACCCGCCTTTTGCTCCATAGACTGAATGCACAGATAGTTCTGCACCACATATCTCAGTGGAGGCGTGGTTTGTGATTTGTAGTTGAAGGAAACAGAATCTGTGACTCGTGTGGAAGATTCGAGCAGTTGTACTTGTCGATTTGTGTTTGTTTTTTAAAAGAACACAAACATTTTCGTGAGAAATTATTTTACATACTTTGAATATTTATTGCACATGTACAAATTTTATCCACAACTTCACATTTTTTGTTACAGGTACACAAATATGTTTTGCACCAAATGTACTATAACAATAGGAGCAAAAATGTGAGCGTGTCAGTTTTTTAATCTGTGACTTGTAAAATGGGATTTGTGCACCTGTAATTAAGAATTTGTAAATGTGTAAGTGTTGTGTTGTATTTGTGGAGAGAAAAAAAATCTACAAGTACACAACTCAGAGTATGTGACCTCAAATTTACTGACACACATACACAATCACTGTACACAACTACAAATTCCACTGTTACAGGTGCTCAACCCTTTTGCACCAATAATACCTTCATAAATGACATCACACCTGAGTTTGATTTGTTCCAGTTAGAAGTCAGAAAACCAGTGCTTATGAGGTTAGCCATTGAAAGCAATACCAGTTGATAAAAACGCATTGTCACTGTATTTTGCTCATTCAAACAGCATAGCAACATGTTCAGATATAAGTTGGACAGTCCTCTGTGTACAACTGATTTAATGAAACACAAACACGGAAAAAACGCTAATAAACAGGATATTACTACAACTTTCACACTGTCGATGCACAGGGAGCCACCACCTGGACTTTGAGGTCAGGGCTGGTGGGGTTTGTTTAACTTTCCAAGTCGGAAATCTTACTGGGAACTTGGAAATTCCGACTTCCACTACAACTGGAACACACCAATAGATTCATGTTTCTGTATTTAATAATCTTGTAAATTTGCAACTTTTTTTCTGTAAATGCTAGTAACTGATATTTTAAAGCCTTAAAAGATTGCAATCCTCAGAATTGGCTATTTTTCACGGTGAGAATTGGTCAAAAATTTGCCATATATTTCAGAAGTAATGAGGGGAAAAGCATACATGGTTTAAATTGCTTTAAATTACAGATAATGCAAAGTTAACCTTTGACAATACTGACCACTTCTAGCAAGATTTTCAGATTCCTCAGAGACTATTGTTCTATTTAAACCGAATTTTCACCTGTCTCCCAACCTACCAGCTCCTTTCTTAAGTAAGCAAAGATTGAGGAAATTTGTGAGTGGGTATTATAGCATAGTGAATATGAATAAGCATGTTTAGTTAAGAATTGCTAAATGATGGGAAATACTTAAGCTTCACATTATGGACTATATTACACCCAAGTATAGGTTAAAAAACTTGCATCCACCTGAACTTAAAAGTTATTGGTAGATAGATATGCTGACCCCTCATGTTAGAGACATCCCAATATAAACCTCTACCCTGAGAAATGTTCGGTAACTCAAGGAACTCTTCCTTAAGTATACTTATTTACTCTCTTGGTGTAATAGATTGCCCACTATGAATCAGTGACAATAACTCAAAGACCCTAACCCTAACCCTAACCTTTTCAGTTATTGAACACCATCACTACCAAACTTATGGTGAGTTTCATCACAATTGAATAATTTTGTATACACCTGAAACTGGTGTGTGCACAACCTCTATCAATGTCAATACAAAAAAAGTTTAAAAAAAATCTGGTTGTCACATTAATACCATCCAATCAGTTAAGCCAATTAGAAGCCAATAATAATGACATTATCAATCATTTCTTATTTGAAATGTGCAAGAGGTTTTAAATGTCCTTGTTTGAGGTAGGAAATTATCTTGTCAAGTCACCATAGCACAGAAATATTTCATAGATCAGACAACAAAGACACATTTAAAGTCTAGAAAAAAACTGTAAAAATGAAAAATGAAAAAAAAAAAATAGCAAACTCAAGTGTTGCTATCAAAGCTTGTGAACTCAACTCCTTGTGCTGTCCTTGTGTGAGCAAATGAGTATGTGTAACCTTAGCCACCTTAGCTAGTGATGCCTTTAAGCATAACTAACTTCTCAAACAGTGTTGCATTCAGACGACACCTATGGGGCCTGTTAATCAGTCCAGCAACGGAAAATAAACGCCTGCCCGTAGCGTGTGCAATGTGCATGCCCATAGCAAGTGTGAAACAGCGCCAAAAATTCCCAGTGGCTGAGAGCGGTATCACAGGGGCTTGACCATGCGAGGGTGCCTCAGACAGACAGAGATAGATGTCATCACGGTGTTTCACAGGAAGTATTTTACAGTATTTTGAAAATACAAAAATACACAACACTTAAGTATTTTGATACAAAATACGATGGCATTTTCATAATCTCAATAAAATACAAATTACTAGTATTAGTATTTTGTATTTGAAATACGTTTTTGAAATACATGTATTGTACATGTATTTAATATAAGGCTGCTCACACTTTTATGATAGCCACTGCAGTAACCCCCCACAATATGCGATGTACACAGTGGCCGTGTAATATCAAATATATTATTTTATAGATGCTATTAGTGCAAAATGTGATTAATTTATTTTCGCCATGTTTGGCAGTTTTAAGTTTGTTTGCTCAAGACATTATGTTATATGGTGTGTTCATAACTTCATAAGTTTACTACTTAAAATTCCTTCCTTTTTGCTAAACTCATAGGCATCTTATAGTGTTTTTTAAAGCTGATATTGGCCATTGGTAGCATCAACTCTGTTGGTCTGCACACCTTCCTGTCTATCAGCTAATACTATCCTCTCAGTGGGATCACTCTAATCCAGTCCCAAATATATTACTTGGTCCTCACTGAGATAAGGTATATCAGGAATGTTGGTAGTATCCATATGAATTAAATGGACAGCAGCTCTATCAAGATCATCCCACATGTCAAGGCTACTCTGCAAGAGGATATGATGTTGCCAAACTGATTTTATCCATAAAGCCTACCCTTTACCCTCACTCTGAGTTATCATCAGCCAACCAAAGCAAAAGAACCCCCCCACGCCAATAGTCTACATAAAATCATGCACAATTTTTTTGGCAGGTTTAAGCTATTGTTTCCCTCTAGTAAGATCAATAATAATGAAACTTGAAGTTGCACACTTTATTATTTTATATCCAGGATTCAACATAACTTTTTCTTTTACCACTGACCCACTGGGCCAGTAGATCAAAGTTTTACTGCCCCCCTGTATATTTTCACCCGGCAGCCAAATAATTAAAATAATATATTTTTTCCATAATTTATTATACATACTATGTTCAACAGTGTTTTCTTTAGATTTGGTTGTTTTCCTTCAGTTATTAATATGAAATGTTGATATATTACACAAATATATAATATAAAACTAGGTAAATGTTTCTGCTTAAATTTAAAATTATTTGAGCTTTAGCCCAATTTACAACTGACCATTTAATGTGTGCTAATGTGTTCAGCTTACCGAAATGCATTAACGTGTCTTTGAGAAGATATATTATGAATATAATTTGAGAATAAGAAAGAAGCATTCTTTCACTTTGCTTCAGCATAAGTGAACCAGTTCTTGTTTATGAATTAAATGTTGATATATCAGTGTTGAGCTTAGCTCTCAGCACTGACTCTGTGTCTAACCCAGCGGTGAGTGTAGATCAGACTGCTTATCGTGTGTAGACAGCCTAATACAGACAGTCAGAATTGGCCATAAGTAGACGTAAATTAACTTACTCTACCTTTGTGGCTTGGTCTTGTAAAATAAACTGTTATACCTCAAATTAATTGTTGCAGGTAAAGGAGGAATGACAAGCATTACATCTTGAGGAAGCAGGCTTGCCATGTCTCAGCACATAATTAAAATCAATGGCATATATAGAACAAAGGCTGAAGAGGATCCAGGGTTGTTATTAAAGCTATTTATTGTGTTGGATTTAGCTATTCGGGGCAGTTGAGTCTTTTCATTGGTTATTTTAAATTTGACAATGGTGCTTCCATTGAAATATGAATAGGATACAAGTTTTTTATTTTCACATGAAAATGTCACTGTCGCAGTAATTTATTAATGTGATGTTTCCTCAGTTTTGTTAATGGGTTGCTCTTTGTTTATGTCGTGATGTGTAAGTGTGTGGAATGTTAATGGAAACTTGTGTTTGTATTGATAGCACATGATAACACATCCTGACTTTCCTTCAGTGACCAGTGCCATTTTCACAATGTCTGGAGATTCAGGAGTGCAGTACATTTAATTTCTGGTCTGACTGATTTGGACATTTGCATTCACACATACCGCTCCTCTGGATAATGTCCTGATATCTTCAGGATTGCAGTGCAACATCATAAAGGAGTGACAGTGGTTCTGCGTGAAAGATGTAGCATGTCAGCCCTTGCAAAAACCATATGGATGCTCCACCATCTCAATGGTGGTCACATTGGGATACTGCATAGTTTCATCCATGAATTATTTAAATGTTCTTGAAAGCATGCAAATATGAATTAAAATAAGCCTTGGTTTAGAAAAGCAGAAACATAGACATTTTAATAAACAGTGCTCTGTTCTATACTGCTTTAAGATGATTAACTTAACATATAATTACCTTAACATTTTTTAGTTGGTGTGCTGCCCCTCTAAGAGAGTTACAATAACTTACCTGCTGACTCCTGGATGTTTATTGGAGGAACCTGTTTAGCTATCTGCTAAGCTAGAAATCAGCTACGTCCTAGCAAGGGCAGAATAGTGAAAAGACCTACAGAAAAGTGGATATTCGTGAAATCTTCTCCTGCCATTAAAGCTGCACCATGGATAATGATGAAGACACCTTTGAGATGAGGTCAATATGTTCCAGCTCATCACATGCCAGTCAGTGTTCTTCAGCCAATGCCATTGCAGCCAGGGCGCTTGCAAAAGCAGAGGCTGCACGTGCAAAAGTGTCGTTTGTACAAAGAGAAGCGGACATGATTAAAGCTCAAGCATACATTGCGGAGCAGCAACAAAAGGCTGCAGCTGAGGCTGCTAGAAAGAAAGCAGAGCTAGAAGCCAGTCTGCACACACTGAGGCTGGAGAGCGCGGCTGCAGCTGCCCAAGCCGAAGCTAATGTTCTGGAAGCAGCTGCTGAGAATGAGTTTGGAGAGCTAGAAAGTGCTAGACTAAAAAATGAATATGTTGAACGTAAGTACACAGAGAATACAAGGCCTGAGCCTCACCAGGACTCAAAGCTACTTGAACCCAAACCAACACCAGTGCGCCAGCTAACAATGGACAATGGTGAGATAGCTGAAAACAGTATGGGGGAAGATAAAGACGAGTCAAGTGAGATCAGCAACTATGAACTCAGCTACCACGACTTACCTGTTCAGCAAACATTCAAACAGGAGGACGATGCTACTCCATGTTCACAATCATGCTCACACCTCATCCAGGACCTGTCCCCTGAAAGCAGAACGCCTGCACAGTTCAAATACACACCAATACAGTAATAACACAGTCACACAATACAAAACAAATCGGCAGTAGCTACCAACCTACTCAGTCACATAATGGTGCCACTCCCAGAACCAATGACCCCAATCCATCAGCCACAACCGATCAGTATTTGATACGCCGTGAAATGATCTGCTCTGGGCTGTTGAGGTTTGATGACCGGCCTGGAAAGAATCTTTCCACAGTTCTACAGTGGACTTAAACCTGACATCAAGGGAGGACCTCGATCTGCTGTGTAAATGGCTTGGGCCGAAATCATCTGCGCACGCAAAGAGAATACGAGCAGTCCACATCCACGATGCAGCAGCAGGTGTGAGTATGGTATGGAAAAGGCTGGAAGACTGTTATGGATCACCTGAAGCTATAGAAAATGCACTCCTTAAGAAGGTGGATGATTTTCCAAAAATCTCAAATCGAGAAAATCAATTGGGACTCTCTAGCATCTCATTACAAGGAAAAATATTTCACATCATACCCACCTTTTTCCTTCAACGCAAAGTTTGTTTGTGATCAAGCCAAAACACTCAACGATCCAAGCTTTGCTCCACTCACAGGTGGTTTGAGCGTCGTCAAGGACAGAAATCTCTGATGACAGCGATAACAGTCTGGCAGAAAAAATGATGGCCAACCCGGGCAAGCAATGTCCACTCCACAACAAATCACACCCCCCCCAGGAAGTGTCGTGGCTTAAGGAGCAAATCTTTGGATGAAAGGAAAGCCTACCTTAGAGAGAAGAATATTTGCTATAGGTGCTGCTCATCAACCAGTCACCTAGCCAGACTGTAGAAAAAATGTTCAGTGCAGAGAATGCAAGAGCAACAGTCATGACACTGCACTATATCCAGGGCTGGCTCCTTGGATAACTGAGACCTCTGCAACCACGAGGGATCAAGGCGGGGAGCAAGAGGAAGGAGCACCACAAACTGTCACATCAAAATGCACTGGCGTCTGTGGGACTACAGTCAGGTCAAGATCATGCTCCAAAATCTGCCTCGTCAGAGTTTATCCAGCAGGCCAGAGAGAGAGAGTGGTCAAAGCTTATGTAGTTCTTGATCAGCAGAGCAATAACTCCCTGGCAAGAACAGAGTTCTTTGAACTCTTTGGAATTAGAGAGGGCATGGCAGCATACACCCTGAAGACCTGCTCGGGAGTCATCAAACTGGACTGGATGGTAAAACTCACATTCCACTCCCCACTCTAATTGAATGTGACATGCTCCCAGATGACATGTCGGAAATCCCCACACCTGAGATCACCAGACATTACAAACACCTCCAGCGGGTTGTGGACAGAATCCCAGCTCTAGACCCCTCGGCAGCATCCTCATCTTGCTTGGCCAAGACATAGCACACAAGGTTCGAGATCAATGCAATGGACCCCACAACGCTCCCTACGCCCAGCGTCTCAACTTGGGCTGGGTGATTGTAGGAGAGGTCCGCCTCGGAAGATCCCACAAATCTGATTGTGCCAATGTCTACTGAACTCATGTGCTGAGTAACAGACTTACGTCTCTGTTTGACCCTTGCACTAACAGTCTCCACATCAAAGAGAAGCCTGATGCACCAGTTCAACGCCATCACTTTCCAAAGGCTAACGAACCAAAAGACCTGTTTGATGAAATAGATAGCCTTGTTGAAGAAGTCTTCCAGCAAACACCACATGATGACAAGCCTGCCATGTCTGTGGAAGACACAGCCTTTCTGGAAATAATGGACAGGGAGGTCTTCCTGGATGACTCAAACAGTTGGGTGGCAGATTAACAACAGAATGCAAGCAGTGAAGTGTCTTTCGATGTTAGGCCACATGCTTAAGAAAAAGCCAGACATGAAAGAACATATGCCCAGCCAACATGTACATGTGGGCCCCATATGGGTTACAAAGGGGCTGCATGGGTACCAAGTGGGCTTGAATTGGGCAAATTGTCTGGGCCCCATATGGGATATGAGTGGGCAAAGTGGGCATGGGATGGAACTGGGTATCATTTCTTGGGCCCCATATGGTTCCTTCAACATGGGCCCACATGGGAAGTAGGCGAGTTATGTGGGCCCCATATGGGTTACCTAACATGAGCCCCACATGGGCTTTCCATGTCTAACTCTAACTCTAAGGGCCCCATAGGGGATATAAATGGGCAGAGTGGGCATGGGGTGGAACTGGGTATCATTTCTTGGGCCCCATATGGTTCCTTCAACATGGGCCCACATGGGAAGCTCATGTGGGCTGACATGTGAAACATTCTCAGTTCAGAATAAAACAGGGTATAAACCCTGTTTAAAATCTACAGGCTATATTTTCCTTCTTAATAACTCTGTGACTGTAGACATGAAAGCAGCTGTCAGGTGTGCTGTAACAAGGTGAAATGTGCCTCAATGTTTTTTGGACCGACTGCCACTGGTGTGTGACTGGGTTGTTACTGCTATGTGTATCTTGTATGCTGTGCCATGTTCGGGAGGCGGCTTGTGGTTGGACAGGCTTGTAAGGAGAGCTGGCTCTGTGGTTTGCATAGACTTGATCAAACTGTATACAGATTGCTGGTGAATGATTTGAGAATTTTAGTGCTCTCTTACCTTTGACACATCTATCACACATTGCGGGGGAAAAAACACACAACACAAGTAAGCAGCTGCAGTTCTGTGGGGCAGAACGGAATGGAATGGGCAGGCAGGTTGAAGCTGACAATTGTCTACAACAGCATAACAGCAAGCAGAATACTGAATAAAAATGTATATGGAAAAAATAATATTAATAAAGTCTATTGCCATGAACACTCCCCAACACCAGGGAGGGGTCCGGGAGGCATCCTAACTAGATGCTTGAGCCACCTCATCTGGCTCCTCTCAACGCAGAGGAGCAGCGGGTCCACTCTGAGCTCCTCCCGGATGACCAAGCTTCTCGCCCTATCTCTAAGGGAGAGCCCAGCCACCCTACGGAGGAAGCTCATTTCGGCCGCTTGTTCCCCGCGATCTTGTTCTTTCGGTCAGTACCCAAAGCTCAAGACCATAGGTGAGGGTAGGAACGACCTTCACTGGAAACAAGTCCGACTTATTACCGGGAATGTGGACCAAGCTCTGGCACCGGTCATACAGGGAACAGACAGCCCATATCAGGAGGTCCGATACCCCGTACTCCCGGGGAACCCCCCACAGGACTCCCCGAGGGACACGGTCGGCGGCCTTCTCCAAGTCCACAAAACACGTGGACTGGTTGGGCAAACTCCCATGCACCCTCAAGGAACCTGCAGAGGGTATAGAGCTGGTCCACAGTTCCACAGCCTGGACGAAAACCACACTGCTCGTCCTGAATCTGAGGTTCGACTATCCAACGGACCCTCCTCTCCAGCATCCCCGAATAGACCTTACCAGGGAGGCTGAGGAGTGTGATCCCCCTATAGTTGGAACACACCCTCCGGTCCCCCTTCTTAAAAAGAGGGACCGCCACCCCGGTCTGCCAATCCAGAAGCACTGCCCCTGATGTCCATGTAATGCTGCAGAGTCGTGTCAACCATGACAGCCGCACAACATCCAGGGCCTTCAGGAACTCGGGGCGGATCTCATCCAGCCCTGGGGCCCTGCCACAGAGGAGCTTTTTGACCACCTCGGCGACCTCAGCCCCAGAGATAGGAGAGCCCACACCCGAGTTCCCAAGCCCTGCTTCTTTACCGGAAGGCGTGTCGGTGGGATTGAGGAGGTCTTTGAAGTATTCCTTCCACCGATCCACAACGTCCCGAGTCGAGGTCAGCAGCGCACCGTCTCCACCATACACAGTGTTGATGATGCACTGCTTGCCCCTCCTGAGACGCTGGATGGTGGTCCAGAACCTCTTCGAAGTTGTCCGGAAGACGTTTAACATGGCCTCGACGAACTCCTCCCATGTCCGGGTTTTTGCCTCAGCGACCGCCGTAGCTGCACTCTGCTTGGCCTGCCGGTACCTGCCAGCTGCCTCCGGAGTCCCACAGGCCAAAAAGGCCCATAGGACTCTTTCTTCAGCTTGACGGCATTCCTCACCACCGATGTCCACCAGCAGGTTCGGGTATTGCCACCACAACAGGCACCGACCATCTTGCGGTCACAGCTCTGGATAGCTGCCTTAACAATGGAGGCACAGAACATGGCCCACTCGGACTCAATGTCCCCGCCTCCCCCGGTACACGGTCGAAGCTCTCCCGGAGGTGGGAGTTGAAACTCTCTCTGACAGGAGACTCTGCAGCAGACCCTCACAATACGTTTGGGTCTGCCAGGTCTGACCAGCATCCTCCCCCACCATCGGAGCCAACTCACCACCAGGTGGTGATCAGTTGACAGCTCCGCCCCTCTCTTCACCTGAGTGTCCAAGACATGCAGCCGCAAGTCCGACGACACGACTACAAAGTCAGTCATCGAACTGCAGCCTGGTGCCAAGTGCACATATGGACACCACTCGGATTCCTCCCAATCACACCCCTCCAGGTGTCACTGTTGCCGCCAACGTTGAAGTCCCCCAGCAGAACAAAGGAATTCCCAGAGGGAGTGCTTTCCAGCACCCCCTCCAAGGAGTCCAAAAAGGGTGGATACTCTGAGGTGCTGTTTGGACCATAGGCACAAACAATAGTTAGGATCCGTCCCCCCACCCGAAGGCGGAGGGAGGCTACCGTCTCGTCTACCGGGGTAAACTACTACATACAGACACCAAGCCTGGGGGCAATAAGTATTGCCACCCCTGCCCGGCGCCTCTCACCAGTGGCAACTCCAGAGTGGGAGAGAGTCCAACCCCTCTCGAGAAGACTGGTTCCAGAGCCCTTGCCGTGTGTCGAGGTGAGCCGGAACTTCTCAACCTTGCGCACCAGCTCAGGCTCCTTCCCCACCAGAGAGGTGACATTCCACGTCCCTAGAGCTAGCTTCTGTAGCCAAGGGTCGGACTGCCAAGGTCCCCGCCTTCGCCTGCCTCCCAACTCACAGCACACCCGACCCCTTTGGCCCCTCCCACTGGTGGTGAGTCTGTGGGAGGGGGGTCCCATGTCTCTTCTTCGGGCCGGGCCCCATGGCCGAAGGCCCGGCCACCAGGCGCTCGCCACTGAGCACCACCCCCAGGCCAGGTTCCTGGGGGGGGGCCCGGTGACCCACGTCCGGACAAGGGACACAGAAAACCATTTATCTTAATCATCATAGGGGTCTTGTGAGCTACCCTTTGTCTGCACCCCCACCCCCCCACCCCCCCAGACCTGTTTGCCATGGGTGACCCATAAAGCCCCCGACAACTGAGCTCCTGGGGTCACTGGGACACGCAAACCCCTCAACCATGATAAGGTAGTAGCTCAGTTACTCAACGATCACAACTTATTGAACTGACCCTCCCGTTGCGTAACAATATATATTTCCTGTCATTTGCCCACAACAATTTTCACATATTCAGATACTGAAGTGTAACATTATCTAAAGTGGCACAGCAATATGATAAATAAATTTAAACTCCCGAAAATGTATAATTACCTTCTTTTTCTCGTGATGATGTCCATGTGCTAAAGTACTGCTGCACTTAACACGGTGTGCCTCCTATCCTGACTGGAGCTGCAGGTGGCAGTGACCCGCTGCTATGCTGCCGGGAGGTGGAGAGCGATGTTCAGCATGTCAACTGTTAGCAGCGGTTAGTTGCTGCCCGATTGTTGTCGCATTTGTAAGAGTTCTGAAACTCTGCTGGCGACAATGGTACTGAGTAATGCCGCTGACATCAGACATCTTTGATATTAACAAACAACAGAGGCTGTTTTTTTTCTCCACCTTCTGGTTTAACTGAAATGCCTTCCGTTTCTACTGAAATTCTCTCATACAACATACTGACATCCTCTCATATGAAATTATTTTTTCAATAGTAACTGTGATCACAACAGTTTTTATAGAGCTATCACAGTACTAAATGAGAGCTTTTCAATTTTGTGTATGAGAGCATTTCAGTAGTGTGTGTGAGAGCCTTTCAATAGCGTGTGTGTGAAAGCATTTCAGTAGTGTGAGTGCGTTTTCAGTAGTGTGTGAGAGCATTTCAGTAGTGTGTATGAGTGCTTTTCAGTAGTGTGTGTGAGCGTTTCAATAGTGTGTATGAGAGTGTTTCAGTAGTGTGTGTGACAGCGTTTCAGTATTGTGTGTGAGAGTGTTTCAGTAGTGTGTATGAGTGCATTTCAGTAGTGTGTGTGACAGCGTTTCAGTATTGTGTGTGAGAGTGTTTCACTAGTGTGTATGAGAGCGTTTCAGTAGTGTGTGTGAGAGTGTTTCATTAGTGTATGTAAGCATATAATTTTTCAGTTTGTGTGTATGTAAAAGCATTTCACTTGTATCTCTGTGTGAATTTCACTATAGTATGTGAGTATTTTTGGTTTCATATGTGTATGTGAGAGGAAAAATATGTGTATGCGAATAGTAATTCTGACTTATGTCCCTAATGGCCCCTCATAGTAGATAGATGATAGACTGTAGACTTGCCTACACTTTTTTACACGGGCTGCATAGCAAAAGCAGCACAGTTTTTGTAACTGCTGAATATGTGAGTAAATATAACTTTTCTGTTTATTTTTTAATTCATTTTTGTTTATTTTCTGTTTTATTTTATTTATTAGGATATTGTTTGATTAATTGTTACCAAAGTAAATTTAACTGTCAGTTATAATGTTGATTTCAGGGAATATCACCCAACCTTAATGCATTCTAAGGCAACTTGGCATTAATGACATCCCATGGCAGTTTGCAAATTACAGGTTAACCATGAGATGAGTACTGTCTTCATAGGTCTGTCTTGTAATGTAAGTAATTTAAGATATAGGTAAAGTAAATGTTTGTTGTTCAAAGTCAATGTGACACTGTCTTTGAGTTGTCACTTAGCCACTGGGCCAGCTTTGATTTTGCTTCTGGGGGATTGCTTCCTACCTTCATAGGGGTATAAGCATGGAAAGAAATGCTGCCTTTCATATGTGAAACGTTAATAACCTAGAACATGGTTACTAAAAGGTAGTGTGTCTTGAAAGCATGACAGTTTCATCGGTGTTGTTTCAAAAATTTGCATTTCTACATCAAAAAGCTTTTTGCCATTAAGTAGAATTCATTAAATATTTTTAGCCCTAAGGAAAAAGTCCCTTTTACCAAGTGGTGATCTGGAAGAACTATAAATATTAAAAATTAGAGATGGCATTAAAAAGTAATTTCATTTTTCTGTGTTTGCACTTAGTCTCTCTAAGTTTCATCACTAATTCATTTTCTTCCTCTTTCACAATATGATGTTTTATCATACAGCAATCATCTCCACTAAAGAATAACACAGATGATAAGTATGTGCTGATCCCTAGCCTTTCTCAGTCTATGAACCATGTACCATTTTTTCAAGATTTAGTCTTGTATTCACCATAACCTCATTGGTCTGACGGACATTCTTTCTAATCAGTGAAATTGAAACAGTTGTATAAAATTATGATATTCATAAAATGTAATTGTTTGTTTGATTGAACTGTGTAATGAGGAAATACTGCTTTATTATTATCATAATGGGATTGTGAATGGTAACACTTATTCTCCAAAAACTGAGACAAAAGGTACAATGCAAATGTCAAATCTCAAGCTTGGTTTGAATGCTCACTCGATTCTGTTTTGATCTTAGGGCAGGATGTCAGAAATATAAGCACACATACAAAGGATAAGTACTGATGTTATATGTGTTTTTGTTTTTTTATGTATATGTGAACGTTAGGTGGAGGACATGAAATGGATGGCTGAGAGATGGCTAAAATGAGAAGCTGTCTGTTTGTGGTCAGAGGATGTGGTAGACTGCTTGTGTTGGGTGATACTTGATCTGATGTTAATGTGCTGCTGTGTGTGTGGGAGGGAGTGAGTTAAAAGAGGGAGAGGGGAAGATGGGCAGATAATCCCGTCTGCCTGATGAGATTGAATGCTGGGATTGATTGATCGCCTAATCATAGGAGGAAATGGGCCTGAAAATGAATGGGACTCTGCCCTTGGCTTGCTGTGGAGTTGGGTGGTTGGGTTGGAAGGGATGTTAGCTGCAGAAAGACATGGCCTTAATGTGCATGGGACCTGATTTCATTTGTGTCTGATATACAGTTATATGATCCTGGCTAAATGATCAAATAAAAAAGGAAGAAGGGGAACAGTTAAGGGGATGTAAATCAAGCTTTATTGCTGGAATATTACTTTTTCATCTAATATGAAATGGATGCTTTGAGAAAAGCAAGAATAAAAATTCATCATGAATTTGGAGTTGATGGAGCAGTGTGTAGGTACAGATAACCACGGTCCATGAAAACCAGTTAATTAGCTAATAGTAGGTGTTGGATTAGTATTATTTTTATTTGTGTTTTGTTTGCAGTATTTTTTTCTTAGCCAAGATGATTTGTTTGGTCAATTTGCTCACAGCTGGATTGGAGGATTTACAGAAGGTCTTACAGATAACATGTTCCTGCTGTCATTTTGTTTCTAGTCACATTATCTGTCATGGCAGTTAAGGGGAAAAAAGGAACTAGCAATGCATGTTGGCACTCCTGAGGAACCTAATATGCTCTTTCCCATCTCACAAACAGGACTCCACCAGTATATTAGAATGGGGAAATTAGCTCTGCGTTTGAGGGTCCTTGCTTTTTATGTTGGTCCACATTTCACAGAGTAAATGCTGCCAGAACATACGTTTTATGATGATTGAAGTTGTGGATTCAGCCCAGAATCGAGGCACAATCAAACCAGAAAGTGTATCTTGTTTAGGTGAGGTGTGCTAGCTGTCACTTTAAGTTTGTCTATTTCCACACCTCTAAAAGACGCTTTAAAAAGCTAATACCTCTCAGACTTGGAGCGTTTATCACCATTTTATATAACAATAATAATAATAATAATAATAATAACAATACATTTTATTTATAAAGCACTTTACATTTCCAAAACAAAACTTTTCAGCATCAGATGAGGTTATTGTGGGACGAAGTTTGGCAGTATTTCTAAGATGGTGAAAAGAGATCTTGCAGAGGTGTTTAATATGGGCTTCAAAGGCAAGTTGAGGGTCAAATCTTACACTAAGGTTGGTGACTGATAAGGAGAGGGGAGTGTCATGACCAGAGAAAGTAATGCTGGTTATGGAGGATGATTAGATCTGGTATGGGGTGCCAACTAAAATTGCTTCAGTTTTGGAGCTGTTCAACTGGAGAAAGTTGTGTTTCATCCACACCTTTATCTCCTCCAGACGGGGGGTGAGTGTTGATGATGATGCTGATGTCGAAGATGCAGTGGAGTGTGTGTCAGTTTTCATGTAAAGTTGTGTGTCATCAGCGTAGCAATGAAATGAGATTCCATAGCGACTGATAACATGGCCAAGGGGGAGTATGTAAAGTAAAAAGGAAGCCTGCAGGTGACAGTATGTGTCTGGGACTTTGCACTTCCAAAGGAAATGTATTCAGTTCTGTCTTTGAGGTAAGATTTCAGCCACTTCAGGGCAGTGTCAGTGAGTCCAATGGCGTGATGTAACCGGTTGAGGAGTATACCATGATCAACAGTGTCATAAGCAGCAGATAAATCAAGGAGGATGAGAAGGGAAGGTGAGCTAGCATTAGCTACCATCAGTAAGTCATTTGTGACTAACCAGAGCAGTTTCTGTACTGTGGGCAGAGCTAAAACCTGACTGAAATTTTTCAAAGAGGTTGTTTTATTTAAGGTAGTCCTGATGGTGGGCAGCAACTACTCTTTCCAGTACTTTGGAGAGGAATGGGAGATTAGAAATTGGCCTGTAATTGGTTTCTGGAGCAAGAGTGGGTTTCTTGAGAAGTGGTCTGATTATGGCATTTTTTAGAGCTGATGGAATATAGCCAGCCTGGAGGGAGTAGTTTTCCGTAACTCATTGGTGTACCAAGGGGCTGAACGAGAGAAGGTTACTGTTCTGAGGGGCGTGGCGATCCAGAATGGTGCTCAGGGTTTTATTGTAAAAATCCAGAGTCATTGGCTGATGAAAAGGTTGCAGAAAGGAGATGCTGGAGGTCTAGTAACATCGTTTCTGGGTTTATGTTTTTCAGATTTCTAAAACATATTTGGGGGGACAGAAGTGGTATTTCCATGGAGAAGGCCTTGTGGTCAGACACACCGTGATCATACACAAGTAGAGTGCTGAGAGGAGCAGAGTCAGTAATGACCAGATCCAGAGTGTGACCCCTAGAGTGAGTTGTGAAATCAACAAGTTGTGTTAGGTTAAAACAGTCCAATAATTGGAGAAATTCAGCTGCTACACAGCACGAGGGGGAGTTGACATGGATGTTCATATTTCCCAAGTATTATAATATTAGAAGAGGTTGTATAAAAAGCTGAGAGAAGACTGGAAATCTCTGAAATGAAAGATGGGTTTGGTTTGAGTGGCCAGTAAATGAGAAGTATTGTCATAGGCACTGTCTTATTTTGAATGCCAGGCATTCAAAAGAAGACAGTTTAGGCGGGGGCAGAGGGGATAAATCCAGATCACTGCAGTAGATGACAGACAGACCACCACCATGACCTGTGTTTTGGGCGTTCTGGAGGTAACAATAGCCAGGAGGACAGGTCTCATTCAGAACAGAAAAAACATCTGGTTGATGCCAGGTTTCCATAAGGCACATCAAGTCCAAACACTTGTCCAGAATGTAGTCAGGCAAGATTTGTTTGTGAGAGATTGTGCATTAAACAGTTCAATTTTGAAATGCAATGAAACAAAGTGTCTGTATTGGCCGAAGTAGACTGAAATCCACTCCACATTGTCTTTCCTGCTCAGTGAGTAATGTTGTCATGGACTGTTGTCAGCCTGATGGCTGAGCTGTGTGCAGACCCACTCAGTGACCATAGGAGCATAGCCCGGCAAAGTGCAGTTAGGTTTAGGGTTCAGGAGAGGGATAGGGGGCTAGGGTTATAGTTAGGGTAATGGAAGTTCGTATCGAGATGAAACCAAGCTCTACCCCCTCATTTGTGGACACGAGCTTTGCAACAAGTCTACCCTAGAGTCTGTACAATGTGAGCGGGTTAGGGTTCATGGGTCATGGGAGGACTTTTTTTTGCACTGGCCGACAGACTTGGGATACCCATGTTTCTGCAGGGGTTTGATGTGAGGGTGGTGTGTATAGAGTGAAATGGATGTCAAGATGTATGATTGAGGAGTATTCCTGTGGTGCAGCTTTATGGGCCTGGTTTTTCACCCGGGGGAGCATGTTACAAATCCTGATGCGGACAACCTACTACACACAGGAAGGCAGATATGGGTGCCACCCACCTTGCACAAACAACCACAACAATTAAAAAATAAAACCATAAAATGACTGAAGAAGTTTCTCATAAATATGTGTATATATCAATAAATAAAAGGGTTGTATTCTGTTTGTGGGATAATTTAGTGAAATTCTGTGTATTATTAAGTTAAAATGTAACACAATACAACTTAATAAAATAATAATAAATATTTCAAATAAAAACAATAATTCATTATAAGGGTGTTGGGTGAGAGATAAAATGTGAGGGGTAAATCATGCATAAAACACAATCCAAACTTAAATAAATTAAAACACACATATGTAATAATGTATCTCTGACCTGTGACTATATACAGGTCAGAGATAAATATGAAAAAAGTGCTAAATAAGTGCTGATAAAAACATAAACCAAACAAACCTGGCACGCATACAAATAAAATCAATGAATCATAGATGAACCCTTCACAATCATAATAAAAAACATGTAAATGTATGAAATTATAATATAATGTATAATATATCTATATGTATAATAAATAATATATGTTATTTGGAGAGGTAGGGGTTGAGGTTAGGGTAAGGGAGAGATGTTGGGGTTAAGGTTTAGGAGTGGGGTCGGTTAGGGTTAGGTTGTAAGGGAGAGAGAGGGAGGGTTCGGGTGAGGAAGGTAGGGGGTGGGGGTAAGGATTTAAGATGCTTTACTTGTCAGTCATCATGTCAGACATGTGAGCGAGGTATAGTACTCAGGTCTCAGGATTCGAAAATAAATTAAATCTAATTAAAAACAAGCTAAAACAGGTTAAAAATCATATAACAGACTAAAACATCATATAGTTAAAGTGCATTAGTTTTTAAAAAAAGAGAAAGTGCAGCATCACAGACAGGGTGGTTTAAAGTGCATTAATCAAGGCAGAGTCGAACAGTTTAAGTCTCACAGAATCCGGGACAAAGCTGTTTCTCAGCCTGGAGGTTTTTGCCCGGATGCTGCGTAGCCTCCTGCCCAAGGGGAGAGTGACAAACAGTTCATGGGCCGGGTGGGCGGGGTCTTTCATGATGTGGGCAGCTCTGTCCCTGCATCTGCTGGTATAGATACCTGTTAGGAATGGTAGGCTGCAGCCAATTATCCTCTGAGCAGACTTGACCACCCGCTGCAGCGCTTGCTTTTCTGCCACTGTGCAGCTGCTATACCACATGTTGGTGCATGATGTTAGTGTGCTCTCCACCACACACCTGTAGAAAGAGCTGAGGATGTTTGCATTCAGTCCCACCCTTTTCAGCTTCCTTAAAAAGTACAGCCACTGGTGGGCCTTTTTAATGATGTTTGTGGTGTTATCCTGCCAGGTAAGTGAGTTATAGAGGTGTACCCCAAGGTATTTGTAGGTGTGTGTCATCTCCACAGCTGTGTCATCGATGTAGAGCGGGAGGGGTGTGTTACCCTTCCTTTTAAAGTCCAGAGGAGGATGTATATAGGATGAGGGTAAGGGGAAAAGGGAAGGTGAGGAGGAAGTAATGGGGGTTAGGAGAGCCGTGTGGTTCCTGTGGGGCAAAAGGTAAGTTAGTGGGTTAGGGTAGGTCATTGGGGCCTCGTGGTGCGGTGGTCCCCGGCTTCTCAATCATGATCTTTTCTGCTCTCTTCCTCTGCCCCGTGGTCTTGCCTCCAGACCTGAGATGGTGAGGTGTTGGATGGAATGGTGTTGGAAGAGGGTAATCAGGTGTGTTGTGAATGTACCTTTTTCTATATTGTACAGATGCTGTTTGAGACAGGTGAGTAGTGGATGTCTAGTTTCTCCGATGTAGTGTTTATGGCATAGGGTGCATGTGATGATATAGATTATGTTACTGTGGGTGAGAGAGAAGGAGCCATGGGGTGGAAACACTGCTTGACTGGTTGGTAATGAATTTCCTGTTACTATAAAAGTGATGATGGGGTGTGCAGGGTGGACAGCTGTTGCTAGTGAATATGGATTTTACTAGGAGGTTTTGTAGACTTCGGTTTTTACGGAAAGTGGAGATGACTTTGTGTTTTTGAATGGCTGGATGCTGTGTCTGAATGCCGGTGAAATTTTGTTTGATGATTTGGTGGAGTCCTGTTATTTTATGGGACAAAGTCGAGACCAAAGGTAAAGTTTTGGTTTGGGGTCTGTTTGGGTGTTAGGTGATGTATTTTGTGGGCAGCCCCCAAGTCCTGTGTGATGAGGGGTGGGGTGGGGATACAGACCCTGTTTGGGCTGGGGACTTCTGGGGGTGCTGTGGGAGGGGGGGTACTCAGTGAATGTGTTGTGCAATCTGGCTGTTGGTGGTCCAAGCGGGAGTGAGGGTGGCCAAGTTGCTATTTTTGATGTGACGGAGGAATCTTTTGGAATATGATATTGTGTTTTTTTTTTGTTTTTTAGGGCCCTGCACTCCTCCCCGACAGGTTATCTGGGATATCCACCGGAGGATGATATGTGCGCAGGGCCTGTTAATCCAATTGAACTAGTTTTATTGTGTGTTTGTCCAACTGGGATGAACTGGGTTCCCAGCTGGACGTGTGTGAACTGTGTGTGTTGTTTTGAGCCAGATTGTGGGTAAAAGTGATCCTTGATTCTTCCCAGTCATGTTTGATGGGGCGTGGGATGAAGGATAATCCCCTCTCCAGTCAATGTAGTTGGGGTGTGGAAAGGGAGAGGAGTTTGCAGAGGTTGAGGACGTTAGATTCGGTGTGATTTTGACTGGGGATGGGAGGGTCCGGGTTTTGTGGATGGGTTATGTTAGTGTGTGGAGTGACGGTGGGAATCTGATTATGATCTGCCGGGTTAGGATGTGATGGAATTATACATTTAAGTGAGCGCACCAGTTGTTGAAGATTTTTCAGGCAGTGGGGGTTGTCCAATGTATATTATCTTGCTCTGATGAATGTATCGTGAGGGATCTCAGTCAAAAACGGAAGGTGTGTGGCAATGTTGTTGTTAATAATGTTTAGGTTATGTTGTTGAGTGGGCATGAAGTTTGTAGAGAAATCGATTATTGGAAAATAGATGTCGGCATTTAGAAATGTGATTCTGGCTTGTTTGTATAAGGCTCTGAGCTGTTTAACGGAAGTCTGTTTCGGGTCCTGGTCTTTATTGTTTAATCCAATGGAGAGGACGAGTGTTTTGGTGGATGTGTTAACCAGTTTTTTCGCAGCTTTTAAGGAAATTATATTGTTTCGCTCCAGGGTAGCTTTCTAGTTGTACTGAGGGGTGGGTGTGTGATTAGATTCTTCTGATATTTGAGTCTCCTAAGAATTTGTGGACATGAGCTTTGCAACAAGCCCACCCTCGAGTCTGTACAACATGAGGAAGTGGGGTTAGGGTTAGGATAGGGGTCTAGGGTTGGGGTTTAGCGTGAGGTGAAACAGTAAAAGCGATATGTCATGGCATTAAGATACCATGCGTTTTTGGCTTGGAGACCCTCAAAAACCACTCCAATATATTGCCAGAATTCCCATGGAAAGTTTCCAATTTGGAATATTTCCAGTATTCCCCAGCTTAACTTCCCATGGAAAGTTTCTGAAAATTTACCAGAAAATAATTGGAAATTTTCCACTGCTTTGCAACCCTACTATTGTGACCCAAATACTTTTTAAAGTGTCCTAGACATACTGTATGAAAGAACAAACATGTCAAACTCAAAAGAAAAAGGATTAAAAAAGTATCCATGATGGCACTGTGACTAACAGTACTGCTATGCTTCCTCACGACTGTAAGAGTTGTTTTCAAGTAGAAGTTGCTCACGTAACTGCTCTATTACCAAGCTCCATACATACCTTTGGTATACAGTCAGTAGTTCTGAGAGTGCAAGTTGTAAAATCATGTGTAATTGTTAAATATGAAAAAAGAAAATTATGGAGGCAAATGAAAGAGTCCCAGAGGATTTGTCTATGGCATTAATTTATTTTTTAATCAAGACAAAAAAATGTTGATAATCACTGTAGCTCCTTTTTAGCTCTGTTTTGGTCTCCACCAACCCCTGAGAAATATCGGACTCTATAGTTACTAAATTTCTCCACTGGTCAAAACAATAATTCCAAAGATGATCCATTGCTCCATTAATACGACAAGAATTGTGATTATTCTCTGTGAATTTAATTGTGATCAGTGTAGCTTTAAAAATAACCAGCACCAGTGACAGCCATCACGGTAAAAACTAAACAAAATGATCTTAAATACAAAACTTATCTACATATACTGTTTATGTGTGTATGATACTTTACTTAAATATATCTTAACCATGACCTATTAACCGGCCATAATTTTTATTGTGGCTCTTTACTCTGTCTCCCTCTAGAGCTTAGTGTGCATGCTGCATTTGTTGGTGACTGAGAAGAAGGTTGTTTTGATCCAGAGTTTGAAGTCTGGGAGTCAGGTGACTGAGGGGAAAATGAGCAGCCCATACTAAGAACTGGAGCTACTGTAGGCTAATTGATCAATGGCATTGATCAGCCAGTCAATCCTGGAGTCTATGTTCTTCTCTGTTTACACTCCCCCATTGCCACTGTGTTAAACTGAGCGTGCTGTAGGCAGCCACCTTAGGGACACTCTAAAAGCCAGCTTCACACCCGCCATTGATTGGCATGTCGATCATCTTTGAAGCTGTTGACAGCACAGTTGTAAGCCATCTTAAACATTAATGATGAGGATGATTTGTTGTCTTGATTTATACTCATTGACTAAAAGAAAGTCACATTCATTGTCAAGTAGAATATCACTTTAAGAAAAGTGAAACGCATAAACACCTTTAAAGAAAGAAGAAACAAAATCTAGTCAGCTGTCCGTGATGCACCAGCACTACCTCTTTATGATACTTGAAGACTGTTTGTGAATTTACCATTTCTTGTTGATTTTTCTGTTTGGTCTTTTGTATGACCCATCTAAAGTCTCTTCAGGATTTTAAATCCCTTCAGGATGTACCTATTTAGAAAGCTGGCAATAGCATACTGAGTGATTTTCTATCAGTTTTTAGTTAGCATGGGGTTGGAGAATTGTATGACCTTTATCATCTTCCTTCAGATTTAATAAGGATAGTCTTTTTTTAAATGATAAATTCCTCTTCACTCTGCTTATTCATTACATCCCTGCACAAAAGACATGAATGCACACATATGGAGGCACAGCGGAGATCCATGTAATTAGACAATGCTAAATAGATAACAGATGCATTATCTTGCTGAATTTCAACATTTTTAATAGGTGACAACATGAAGCGTGATACAGATGACAAAATTATTCAGAATCCATTGACATACTTGTTTTTTTATTTTATGCAGTGTTTGCGTCATAGTCAGCATTATCATTTGGAGGACTTGAAGCGTGGATCTCTAGTCGTCACCTTGCTAATTGTATTCAACACCAGGTAATGTTATGTGTGTGTGTGGGTCTGACTGTGTAAAGATAATTGCGCTGCAGACACATGCCCCAAGCTCGCAGCATCAAACTCAAACCTGTTTCTTCTTTTATGCGTCATTTACTGCCTGTAAACAGTTTGTGTAAAACAGTTTATAGATGATTTCTTCATGTTCTTGAGCTCCCCTAAATATGTGCTTAAGTTATACAAACTCTTCACTTTAATAGACACCTTGTAATGGGCTGACATGGCTGCAAGCACCAGTGCCTCTGAAAGTTGTTGCATTGCAGTAATGCCAATGATCGACATTTTGCATGATACTCACTATGCAGAGAAAGTTGCACCTTTAATTTGACAGTAAGTCTTCGTTTGGATTTTCTCTTATTTGTAGTCGTCACTCTTTTTACTTTAAGCTCCTTCTCTGTGCTGTACCTTCCACAGGCCTCTTTTGGTTGGTCAACACATTAAAATTTGCACTGCCTCTTTACAAGATTGTCTTTAATCTTTTGCCTCTTCCATGTCACCTCGAAACGTGTGGAGGCTGATATGATAATGATGTGGACCTGTCCAGGGTATTAGAGTTAAGCTGGTTGATTAGGCTGCACATCGATTAGTCTATCACTCAGCACTGGCCAGGTCTGGGCATCAAGGAGGGAGGTGGATTGGGTGGTAAGGGTGGGGGAGGATTGACAGCCATTCTGAGGAAATTACCTCACTTAAGGTGAATCACTAATGTACACACATCGAAACGTTTAGCACTTACAGTAGGTACACAAACACTGTTCCAGTCTCTCCCTATCACCGAATGAGTCCATTTTAGGTAAATATTGATGTTTGTGTTTTGGAACTTAAAATACATTTTATTTTTACAGAACTGTATATCTTGTGAAAGCACCAACATTAATCCCCACAATATCATCATATTGATATTGAGATATATAGCAGCAGCTATACTTCTGTGAAGTTAGCAGTATAGCTGTGAACGTAGCAGTGTATTGTATGTACAGTTTAGGTTCATTGTTAGTGAATTAATGCTCCTACTGTGCATTTTCAGATGTTACTGGTGGGATGCTGAGCCCCCTTCCTCAGCACAAGTGATGAGTGAATTTTATATCCTTAATTACAAACCAGTTTTCTGTATTTTTTCCATGGAATCTGGCACCCCATATCACCATTCTCTATATGCCTGCTCACCAGGATATCATTTGGATTGTGATATTAAAGATAAGATAATAATGTTAAACGGAACAAGATTCTGTGATATTGTCAGACTGAGCACAGGCACAGACTTTTAAAAGTGAGCCTTACTTGAATAAAGGATACATTGCTATTAAATAGAATATTTTGAATGTTTAAATATTTCACATAAAATGTTCTCACTCTTTTGTAAATGTTTATTCACGCAACTAAGCAAGATATGATAATTACTTAATGAACACATAACACCTCCACACGGGTAAAGAACAAACAACACTGTATGATACAATACAGCCAAGCACGATACGGTAGCTATACTACAGAGTGATGTAACCTACTGTAGTTTATCAGCACAAAAGACACAGAGAGGTCGAGCTGTTGAACTGTTAGCCTAATCTCCAACTTTTTCTGCCGGCTTGCCCTGCATTGTCATCCCGGGTGTTAGCAGGTCTGTGCTGACAGCAATCCGGCAGCAGGTGTAACATCAGCAGTTGAGCTTCAGAGTCAACTGTCTTGGATTTTCTTTTTGACATCACTGTATGCTACCAATTAACAGAGAAATTAATAAAGTCGATGAGCATATATTATATTGTCAGTATTTTAGAGACCCCTGAGTAATGGGTGCGAACTACTGGGATGTGAGCAAGTGTATACTATGTCCCGTTCATTAAATTGCACTTCTGAATCCATGATGACATTACTCTGTTTGTAAAATTATTAGGCTATTTAGTATAAAGAAGTAGACTATTTAACAATTTAGGTTGATATATCAGTCATTTAAATTGACAAATAAAACTATGATATAATGCAAGCTTACAATATAAAAATTAGTGGCCGAAACTAAGCGACTTGTCCACGGCTATATATATATATAAACAGACTATTTATGAATGAGTTTTATTCATTTAATTAAAATATTGCTTATCAAAGTAATAGTTTAACTCCCCAGGTGATGACATCCCCTGGCATGATTCATGTTCAGTCATTTTTGTTTTTATTGCTGTGATGGTGCGCACAACAGCTGAGACAGCGTTCACAGCACAGGTCATTTTTCCTCATTCCTTTCTTCTTTTAATTCCACCACTTACACACTAAATAATATGTGTTTCTGTTGATCTATTTCTGAGAGCGGGACCTCAGTCTGAGAGCTTGTAAAGTTCTTATTCTTAGTCTTTAGTGCCATTTTCATGAATGGAGCTTCTCCACAACCTGACGATCGTCTGAACTAATATGGTATTTTGGGGGCGTCATTCATGTTAATTTACTATTCTCGGGAATGCCAGTTCATTTAGAGCAGGTGGGATTCATCAAGTTTACGAAATTCATTTATGACTGTTTCCTGGTGATACAAGTATTTGGTGAATCCGACGTGGCACACTCATAAATTCCACCTCATGAAAAAAGTATGACAGATTTAAGAAGAAAAATATGAACGTATTCTTGCATCTGGCCCATTAATTGGAAATAGGGATGTAATATAGAAAGAACAGCAAGAAATATGGTGAGAGGGAGTGGTGTAGCAGGAGAGATAGAGGAGCCAAGGAAAGGTTAGGACCCTTGCCTTGCCTGAACACTCTAAGGCTTTTAATCCCGGAACAAAGTCATTAAGGTTCACAGCTACAGAAGAGGCCAATTAAAAGGGGAGTGTAGGCATACGTCTGGAGAAAGGCATCATTTGCTGCAGGAACCCAGGCCTTTTACCGGACCAGTGGGAGCCCTCCCTTATGCACCCAGGGAATCAGAACGCCCGTCAGACATCTCTCTGAGATGTTTTTACTTCAAATAATCCACTTTCACCCAGAAATAGGCCAGTGGTGAATAGCGAGGAGGTAGCTTAGATTGGCCTTAACCCTCTGAAAAATATAGAAACATTTTCTTTCACCCTGGCCAATGTTTATGTCAGATACAAGATTTACTGTTTATTGATAAAATACACTGAATCAGATTTTTTTTTAAGTAAACACGGTGGGCCTTTATCATCAAAAACTATTCAGTAAAAATAACACAGCTCAGAAATAAAATATGTTTCAGAGGTTTCCATGTTTACTTTTTACTTTAAAACAACATCACGTTGCTACTAAACATGATATTAATTTCCATATGACTCTTCCATTATTGGCTGACATGCCAATATACCTGTTTTCTCTTGTAAATACACAATGTACTTTTCCTTACAGACACAACTCCACAGTGTATAGAAATCTTTGGTTATCCCTTACAAAGCTCCATTTTACTCCAATTAGCTGCTAAATCAATCTCTGTGCAGATTTAATTCAGGGATTGAGTGAGGGGCAAGCTCTTGATCTTGACTTCCTTGTTTACTGAAATAATTGATATTATCAGATTCTTGGTGATTAATGGGCTTACTAAAGTATACTGGGGCTCAGCAGCTTTGAGTGCAAAGCCCAAGAATCATATTACGTATTTCCCTGGAGTGAACTAATTACTGTGTTGAGTTAGACTGTAGAGTAAAGACTAGAGAGAGATGTGAAAGCGTAACAAGTTTTAATCTTGTAGTTAAGTAAAATATCACTTCTCTGGTTCTTTAACACCCCCATTTCCAGTGGTATATACATTATGGTCAGTTATACAGGTCCTGTGGAATTTTGCAGTTAAGTGTATAGAGATACTGAGAAGGAAGTAACAATAGTGACTTGAAGTTGAAAGGACAAAGGGGGAAGAGTTAAAAAATGGTTTGAAATGCAATTGCGATGTATGAATAAACTGTGTAAGTGGAGTGTTGTCCTATTCCTGATCCCTGATACAAGCAACTTACAAGTTTGTTACAAGGCTTTAGCCGAATTTGTTTATAATGTTGCATTTATTACTTTTGCTACTGTTGACAATATTTGTGAATAGATAGATAAATAACGATAAATATAGTAAAATAAGATCATTATTTTCTCTGATATTTATTGTTACTCTTTAAGAAAGATGTTCTGCTCAGATTACCTGATTAACTGTCTGAATAATTGGTTTACTCAATTATAAAAATTATACTAGTTGAAGCCCTTGAACTATTTAAAAGTGAAATCGGAACTGCTTATACTTATCTCCATACTTTCCATACTACAATATATACTTTATAATATATACATACTTTCTCTAGATGAGAGACTTCTGGCTGAAGTGAGATCAGGTTATAGGAGTTGAATGAATAGATAAAAACTGTGTGTAAATTACACCAGGTTCAGCAGATCACCATGCGAGATGCGGTATGTGGATAAGATAAGCCAGCCGTCTTTCTCAACTAGCAGTGCCTCTGGAGAACTATTAATAATGAAACAACATGCTGGTTTATACAGATTCACATATCATGAAAATGTTTTTTTAGTTGCTGTTATAGACCTTTTACCTGTCTGCTCAACTTACACTGGTGTAGGAGTTTGTGAAAGGCACAGTGGGAGCACTCTTTGTCCTTGTTGAGAGCTTTTTAGTTGCTGGGGGAAACTGGTGTTTGGTGTGTAAAATACTGTACAGTATATGTGGAGCTGTAGAGATGATGATCTGTTAGAAGTTCTTTCCACAGCCAAATAACATTTCGGTACCCAGTGTGCTGATTTGCAGGATTAAGCTGGCTGAATTGGAGTTTTTCCTGTGTGATGGACAATTGCTTTTAATTCAGGGTTTGGTGTGGCACCGGTCACAATGTCAGAATATATGAGATTTTCTACATTGCAAGTTAGAGAAGGAGGAAAGGCTGAAATGGCTAAATTATTTATTTGAGGAGGGTGGTAGAAGCGAGGATGTTTCATTTTATATCAGAATACAACAGGTAAGGGAACTTTTGGTTCCACTTGATGGAGATACACAGAGAGAGGAGCTCTGACAAAATAATCTCTTAACATAGACATTTGACTTTGGACATTGATAAAATGGGTTATAACTATAAAATAAATCACCTAACGATAGAAGTCCTGATATGAGAGTTCACGCACGGGAAGAGCGAAACAAGTTCAGAAAACTTGGTGAAAACCCGGTGGGCGGCAGTCCTAAGATAGCTGACAACATAACAGCGACCACACCCGAGGCTGCACCTGAGGCTTTCTACAAACATCCAGAGAAACAGTGCAGGTACAAATAAAAGCTGAGATAGCGACATTTCCTATCTACGTGAAGAAACAAAACCTCTGGCTGGTGGGCATTAAAGAAGGAGCCAAAGAAGGTAATTTAATCAAATTCCTGACAAAGTTTTTCCCTGGAACTCCCCTGTGATGATGGATAGAGCTCACCATACACCGGCCCCGAAACCAACTGGAGAGGGGAGACCCCGGGCCATATTCTTCCACCTGCATTATTATGCAGACAAACAGAAGATCTTGGATATCGCTATAGCAAAAGGTTGACTCACATACAAGGGAGCCCAGGCACACATCTTGAGACATGAGCCCAGAGCAGGATTTGCCTTCAACCTGGTGAGAAGAAAATTCTAAAGATGCCAACGTTACCTAAAGCCTATTCTATCCAGCCAGGCTTGCAATCACCATGGATGGGATTAGAAAACTCTTGCAAATTGCTGAGGATTTCTACAATCAGAAGATCAATAAAGTGGACGGATTTTCACACATAACTCTGACATAAACTCTTACTGATATTTTGATAAATAGCTGGTGATAAGATTAGGCCAAACTGCAAAGACAACTGAGGTATTCTTTTGCCAACTTCTGTCAGTAGGATGCAGTCAACCTAAACAACAGCGCTGGTATGATCGAGAGAATATTATTATTATTATTATTATTATTTTTCTTTTGGTGGGAGAGATGGATGCAGATATATCTATACTCACATATGGTCACTATATAAACTAAATGGTAGACAGAAATATGAAGGGATCCTTTAAGGTGGGTGAAGAAAGTGCGGTGCAGTTTATTACTTAGAATTACAAAGGTTGGAACAGAGCTATAAAATGAGGTAATATTCTAGCTCAACTAAAGAAGTTGGGACAGACGTAGGCTTTTTGCAGGAAACACATCTTAAAAACCAATCTCATGAACACTTACACAAGAACTGGGTTGGACATGTGTTTCATTCCCAGTTCAATTCCAAATCACGCAGAACTGCTATTATAGTTAATAGAAATATCCCTTTTACTCCTTCAGCCATAACATTGGCCCCTAAATGGTAGATATAAGTAGTGAGCAGTAAAATGTATAATACCCCAGTAACACTGGCAAACAGCTACGCCCCCAATCATGACGATGAGAAGTTTATGAGCTCAGTACTAGCTTCCTTACCCAAGCTTCACACCCACAACATAATTCTAGCAGGGGACCTTGTTATGGATCCAGTATTGGATAGATCATCGCACAAACAACAGTCTTTGTGTAAATCAGCCAATATAATCCATAATTTTATGAACAGAGCCAATATAATAGACCCATGGAGATACATAAATTCAACTCATTGAAAATATTCCTTTTTCTCTCAGCAACACAATTCCTTTTCCAGAATTGATTATTTTTTATAGATGCTAAACAACTATGAACAGTGAAATATATCGATTACGAGGCTATTGTTTTGTCTGACCACTCCCTGTTAAATCTACAACTAGCATTTCCTAATACACGTACATCCAGAACCTGGTGAACAGTTTACTAATCAATGAAACACATGAATTTATAAGATCCCAAATAGCTTTTTATATGCAAACTAATGATGCACCAGATAGCTCTAGAAGTATATTATGGGAGGCACTGAAGGCTTACTGTATATGGGCAAATCATCACCCACAGTACGCAATTGACCAGAACAAGAGAAAAGACAAAAAACAACTGATCAAATTTCAGAACTAGATCAGTAACATGCAGAATCTCCGACTTCTTAAGTACTTGCAAAGAGGATATCTTCACAAACAAAATGTAACCTTCTCTCTACATCAAAGACTACTAAGCTAAAAAATAGCTCCAGACAGAAATATTATATAACAATGTCTGGCTCACTGGAGAAGAGTGTCTGAGGATGCAAGATTGATAACTGAGATCTGCAAAATAAAAAAAGACTAATTAATGAAGAATTTAAACTATTTTATATTTTAAGTTTTATACAACAGAATCAACACGGAAAGTCAAACTCTTGGAAGATTTCTTTGATAATTTAATCATCCCATCCATTACTGATCAGATCTCCTTAGATTAACCTGTTACTTTAGAAGAGACTACTCTAGCAATACATAGCTTACCAAGCCCAAAAGCACCTGGGCCAGACAGGTATACACCTGAATTTTACAAGACCTTTACTGCAGAAATTGTCCCTCCTCTTTCTAGATGTTTTTAATGAATTATCAGAAAGAGGCCTTCTCCCTGCGACATTCTATCAGGCATCAATCTCCCTAATACATAAAAGAGGTAAGGACCCACTTGATCCAGTGTCTTATAGACCAATAAGTCTGCTCAATGTAGACACTAAAATCTTAGCTAAAATAATAGGAAATTAGCTGATTAGCAAATGTACTCCCGACAATCATCCACTATGACCAGACAGGATTTATTAAAAATAGACAAATGGTTCATAACATTTGCACATTATTTGATATTATATATTCCCCAACCTCAAACTTCCTCTCTGAAATTCTTACATCCTCAGATGCAGAAAAGGCTTTTGACAGGGTGGAGTGGGATTACCTCTTCTCTGCCCTGTCAAGGTTTAGATTTGGCTCCACATTTATTTCAAATCACAAGGGACTTAAAATCCTTTAAGTCTAAGGGATTTTAAGTCCATTAGACTTAAAATAAGAAATAGAAGACATTACTAATCATTTATTTATTAGTTTATTTTAATTTATTGGTTTGTTTGTTTTAAAAGAAAAAGGACATTAAAGAAATATAGAGCAAAACATCCAGGGTATCCAAAAACAGAATGGGAGGTTCTGTTTTATTCCCCTTCCTTTTAGTTATGTATCTTTTTTATTTTACATGAATTCTTTACTCCCTCATTCTTTGTGGAGAGTTGTTATAATATGCATTGACTGATGTCTAATATTGTAAGGTGAAGATTGTAACACACAATTATGAATCAAACGAGGCAATGTGCCTTGTATATTGGTGGATAGACTTTAGGATGTACATTCTCCACATGTAAATTCAATTAAATTAAATTCAAGGGGGCAATTTAAAAATGGGCAGTAGCTAAAAAAGAAACACAATCAACAAACAAAAGCAGCACACACACTGCACAATCAAGCAGCACACACACCGCAGCAGACAACATATGATGATGCTTTGATTATAAAGTGCGTTTAGATTTGTGATCCAAAATCTTAGGTAAATCATCTTTATGTAAATAAAAATAAAAGTCTACATTGGAGATGTTCTCGTGAGAATATATGGCATATTTAAACTAATGGACAGCTAAAACAGCTAACAGCAAACAATGCCTGTGGTCAGGAAAGGATACTAGTCCATTTATTTTGATCCTATTTATATTTGTATATGAGCTTTATTTTCTGTTACCTTATATTATTACTGTTATTATACTTTATAGATGTTTGTATATTTGTGTATATGTTAGGGTTAGTGGGTTATATACAATCTTGTTACTTTATATGTATGAACAGACAATAAACTGTTATAATTTTCTTTAAAGAGTATAACATACTACTGTGTCCATACCATAAGAGTCTTTGGAGGAAACTGGATCATCATTCGCCACCTGCCTGCCTGTCTGCCATTATTTGCAATGCTGATTGATAGCTCTCTCTCTAACCCCCCTCCATCCTGCACGGCAACTGTGGTTTGCTGCCTTTTTATTTATATGTCTCCTTTTGGTTCCTTTTCCTCTTTTTCTCAGTCACTATCGCTTTCTTTGTGTCTCTCTGTAGACTGTGAGCTGATATCATCCTTTGAAAAGGTAATGATCCCAGTGTGTTGAGATTATGTATGTGTGCTGCACAGTGTAATGGCCTGGCTTTTTATTACCTGCCGCATACTAATCCCACAACTGAAGGAATGAGATGACACCTGCAGGGAGCTGTGTGCAAGCTGCAGCCTTACATGAAAGAATGGCCATTAAAAATGATCAAAGAAATTACTGCACTCAGCTGCACAACACTGCTCTCACGCCTGCTTAGGTGTACATCCCTCTGCCCCCAACACATGCACACACAGCATACACACACACATAGACACATACATACATAGACTCGCCCTAATTAGTATCTCCCTCTGATGGATACTGTCCAAGTGATCCTCTGTGGAAATGTCCTGTGCATAGTTGCCGTAGGCTCTCTGCAGATACTGATGCACCCACGCTTGCAGATAGGAAATGGAGGACATGCATGAGTTCAAAATGATAGTCTGTTCTCCATACCCCTACCACAAATTATTCATAGACATATTACCACAAGTGTTTTCCAACTGCATTTCTATCAGACCTTTTCTTCAGAGGTTGTGTGTCATATTAAAAATGATTTTAAAGTTTATTCATTGCATTTCATTTTACATGTTTGTTGTATTAATGACAAAAGGAGTTCTCTTTAGAAATGCTATCATTGGACTTTTTAAAAAAAATCTCAGTACCTGCTTGAAAATACATTTCAACAACTAGCACAGTGGCGAACATTAGTGTTGCTTTGCCCTGTCAGCTGCAATAGTATCATGGTTGAATCCTCCTCTTACTCTTACTGTTGATGCCTACCCACTTACTACAATGCATCTATACTATACTTCATTGTCTTTTCCCACCCCCTCCTTCTCTTCATGCCACTGTGTTGGCTTGCAGATGACATTTTTCTGCAGCCAATTTACTGCCCCAAATTCACTCTTTGAGCTGGGTCACACTGATAAATATAATTTATTTTCTATAGAGTTTGGAATAATAACTCTTTTAATTTGTTAAATCTGAAATGGCAACCACTACTTAAGGTGCTATTGGAATCAACACCACGCAGAAATGATGAGGTTTCATTTAAGGCAAAGGGAGTGCAGGGTTAAAGAAACAGCTCCTGGAGACATACCAAAAGGACCACATTCTTATTGTAATTGTAAATGATTATTGCAGTGTATATTATTTTTTTCTGCAGTGAACAGAGGCTTGCCAATGCTGAGGGAACGTGGTTATCACAGGGATCCATTTTAGTAAAAGATTCCTTTTCTTAGTACTCCTCCTTCCTCCCCCTTAGCCCCTCCCTTTCTCTGCCTCAGCGGTCCATTTTAGAACCATGCGGCTGCATGGTTTCGTGGGTAATTTCACTGCCTTTTCATGTGTCGGACGGCGAGGAATCCTCCTCCATTAGGTAGTGTCATCTTGTGATGTATGATGTATGCACAGAAAGGCAATCTGATGTTTATTCATGACTTTCAAGGCAATGCCTCAGCTAAGCCCTCTGATTTCCTTTTAAGGAACAAAACTACGTGAGATTGAGACTTCAGTTTAAAGGCATACAGACCATCCTGCAGCCCTCTCCTCTCTCTCTCACGTACACATACACTCTCTCTCCTCTCACCCACAGCTCTTTTAAAAAAATCTCTTTTAAACTCTCCCTCGATATTTTTTCTGTCAGATTTAATATATTTGACCCTTAGAAAAAGATCACATGCAGTTATTTCCTTCTGATTTTGCCTGGCTGTCTCCCCATCTTGCCTCTGTACTTAGCTAAGGACTTTGATGAAGAGATGAATTTAGATCGTTTTTATAGTAGGCTGGAACATTAATGAGACACCAGCACTGTGAGACTAAAAGGCCCTATGGTCACACATGACACACACACACACACACACACACACACACACACACACACACACACACACACACACACACACACACACACACACACACACACACACACACACACACACACACACACACACACACACACACACACACACACACACACACACAGAGAGAGAGAGAGAGAGAGAGAGAGTGAGAGAGTATTCATAAATATATTTTATGTGAACCAGAGCAAGTCATATTGACATCTGCCCACTTACTTCCAGCACACTGTCCATTTTCTTGCTCATTTGTCTGCGTAGAGAATCAGGTGTTGAATGAAATCCACAGTAACCATTAATTAGGGATGTCTTGAACTGATACCCAGGATTGGCATCAGCTAAAATAAAACCAATCTGATGTCGATTTATATTACTGTACTGAACTATGTTTTGTCCACCTCAGCCTACTCTTGTTGTTTCCTTGTATATTCGAATGAAAATTAGTGTGCAATTGTGAACTGGTGCGAGTAACTCTGAATTCTGATGTCCTGGCTAGAAATGTTGCTTAAGACTGACTATAATTCTCTCTTCCTAGTAGGCTACACCTGTTATTTCAATGTGCCAGATACACATGAAATATTTTCTGCTGCTATATAAAATATGTATCTGATTGAACTGTTGTGTTAAAGGATTCAGATCAGGGCCAGATAAACTTGATTGGGACGTCCCTAGTAAGAGTCATAACTGCAAATCAACAGTGTTTGTAATTTTGACTGCAGATCTAGTGTGTTTAACAAGTAACCATTATTCAAAAAGCTTGTTCCTATTTGTCTTGTAAATTACTTTTTAATGGTAATGGTAATAAAGCCACATCTATCCATCATACTAGCACAAGTCTATGCAGTCCTTTGATGGGACTCCTCTTATGAACAAATGGTATCTATTAATATTCACAATGACCAACCATCCAACAGCACATGCATCATAATGTATGAAAGACCTATTGTTAGAGTAGAGTTATGGCGTACATTTGTGATAGCCAGTCATGCAGTGCAAGTGTGTATTTATGTTTACATGTTATTAGGGTGAAATCCTCTCAAAGCTTAAGACTGTTGTGGTGCCTGTCAGGTGTTGCATGGTTGGTGCCTACATGCAGTTAACTAAAATGATACATGGATGCATGGTATCTGACTCAATACACAGTGAATGAGGTGATGCAGGATGTAAACCAAGAAAACCATTGTAATTAGACTTGTTTATGTAGCTTTCCATGTATCTTTTTTACATGAGCCATGGACAGGTCTCTCTTCCATCATCCCATGTTTGATTTGAATAGCTTAAGTTCAATATGGTCCCACTATATTTTGGGGTTGCATTGGAATATGAGTGAGGCAAATGACTACATTTTGTATTTAACATTTGTAATACTGCACTAATAACCATAGGCTCTTGCCTTGAGTGGTGCATATTCTAACCGTATATGATAAATAATGCAAATGTAGCAACCTCTGCAAATGCCAGAGAAAATGAGGTAGAAGGGAGGGAGAGGGCAAGAGAGCGAAGGAGTAGAGAAGAGAGAATGAGGAAGCTGGAGCTAGCATAACTAACTGATTGTTGTGCTGTCAAATTGATTTGCATGAAAAAGGCCAGCCTAATTGCAACACTTAGCTGCAACGTACTGATAATACAGAGCAGCATTACAAAAGGACTTGGAGGAGCTTTTATTGAGAAGGATTTCCTGGGTGTCTTTGAGAGATGCACCACCACCCTCTGTTTCTGTGGGGGCCATTCAAAGCAATGTGTTCCTCACCTTGTCCTGTCTGACATGACATATCCATCATGCAGATTCATATGCTGAGTGCTGTCTCAGCAACCATTACCATATAAATCATTCATACGTTTTTTTTGGGTTTTTTTACTGACTTACCATTTGAGCCTCATAAGTTTTTGGGAATATATTTATATGTCACATTTTTAATTTTCTCTGAAAAGAGGCATGTTCCTCAGAGAAACAGCACACAAGGATTTAGTTGGAATGTATCTTCTCAACAGATGATATCCTTCAGCATTGAGGTGTATGTAATGGAGAAATACAGAGCAGCATCAGTCCAATGTCCAATTTATTTCAGAGCTCTGATTTTACTGGAGATTTTCATACATACATCTTTTGGCACAGGATTTATTAAAATAAGATGCAATATTGGCATCCAGCACGGGTTTAGAGAGCAGCACAGTTACCTCCATTCCACAGATAACCCTTCACTCTTTTTATACAGTGTTTGCCTCAAATCTAAAACTTTTTCTTAGACCAGTAGTGGTAAAAAAAAGAACAATAATACTAATAATAATAATAATAATAATAATAATAATAATAATAATAATAATAATAATGAGAAGAACAACAAGAAGACACAGTACTGAAAATTGTCAGTTGAGTAAGAAGAATCACATCCATGAGTCTTGAATTAAGATTTGAGGACATGGTATGAGCTGAATACATACATACATGTTTACTTTGAAACAAAAGCCTATATGTATCATTTTAAATATTTAAAAGAAATATTTACTGACTGATATTTCTTTCTAGAGATAAAAAAAACTAAAGATAGCAGGCCTACCATTACACTTAATATAAATGGTTACCTGGTTTTATAAGGCAAGGTGTGGAAAAGTACAAATTTGTGGGTGGTGGTTTACCAAAGGGCTTCCTGAAGCCGCCAAAGGCAGTACTTCCCTTTCTTCCCTTTATTTCCTTTCTTTAATAATAAATGACGGATGTTTCAAATTACGAAACAGTGCTGGGGAAATCCAATTTAGTCCTGAGCTTTGTAGGGAGAGCAAAGAAAAAGAAGAGTTCTGTATCAAAGACCCTTGTTTTGCTTTAATATTTGCAGTAGGGCCACTGTTGAATGATGTGATGTGCCATGTGATAATGAGTCATATGTACTTAGCAAATCATCTAGTTCCTTCTTGTAAATGTATCTCTGCTTTGCAAATACTTGTTAGTGGCCATTCTTTGCTAGATGTTGATTTTGACCCTTTTCATAATCAAGTGTGTATGTGTGTGTTGGATTATTTTTGTGTGTATTTTGCATCTGCAGATAAAGATAGGAGAACCTAATAAATTCCTATTACTCTTTTGGGCCTTACTGATATTTGTAAATTGTATACAGATGACCTTCAGGTTTTGTAAAATGTTATGTTATTCGGGCAATTGATCATCTTGCTGTTTAAACCTGAGCCTGAAAAGAATGTAGTTATTGTTATGTAATATTTGAGACCTGCATGTACTCATTTGTAGGACATGTCATCTGTAAAATAGGCATACTGATATGTAGGCTTTACATGAAAAAGTTTCAACATGGGATAGACAATTAAGACATTACAGCCGATTTCACAAATTGCATAAAATGCAAAATATCAGCCGATCCGATATAGCCAATCAGATCGGCGTAAAGCCTACTGATATGTAATGACAACCTTCATTACTATGGTAGTTTTTATTTGGTTATTGTCTGGTCTAGCTCTACAATGGCTCCGATCATACCTCACTGACAGAAAGCAGTTCATTTCACTTGGTCCACACAAATCCTCCATCTTCCCAGTCACCTGTGGTGTCCCCCAAGGTTCTGTTCTTGGCCCCCTCCTGTTCCTTCTGTACATCCTACCCATTGGTCAGATCATTCGTACCCATGGTCTCAGTTTCCATTGTTACGCAGAAGACATACAGCTCTACATACACTCTCATTCCTCCATAGATTCCCCCTCCAGAAGCTAATTGTCTGTCAGCTCTACAAACTTGGATGCACAATAACTTTCTGAAATTTACCTCCTCCAAAACTGAAGTACTGGTCATTGGTTCCAAATCCTCCCTTCCTAAACCCTCCACTCTGCACATCAGCAACCTATCCGTCACCCCCGCATCAGCAGTCAGAAATCTCAGCATCCTGTTTGACTCCACTCTGTCCTTTGATCATCATATTAAATCCATTACAAAGACATCCTTCTTCCACCTCCGCAACATTGCACGACTCCACCTATTCATCTCAAACACAGACGCTCAGACCCTGGTTCGTTCATTCATCATGTCACGCATTGATTACTACAACTCCCTTTTTACTGGTCTCCCAACAAAATCGACCCAAAAACTACAATACATCCAGAACTCAGCAGCCAGAATCCTCATTCATATTTCAGGCACGGCCCATATCATCCCCATCCTCTCCCAACTGCACTGGCTACTGGTACTGTCACGCATAAAATACAAAATCCTACTTCTCACCTTCAAAGCCCTCCATAACCTGGCTCCAACATATCTCTGCCACTCCTGTCACCCCATTCTCCCCCTCGGTCCCTCAGATCCTCCACCTCCATCGTTGAACCTCCTCACAGTCCCACGCACCAAACTGTCCACCTTGGGAGGCTTCAGTGCCACCATGGCCCCCAAGCTTTGGAATGCTCTCCCACAATCCCTCCGTGATTGCCCCTCTGTCTCCATTTTCAAGTCCCAGTTCTGTTCAATGAACACTTCTTTTCCTCTCCTTCTGCTCAGTCTTGATAAAAAAAAATTGTTTATTGTTTGTTTTGTGTATTTGTTTGTTTGTTTTATCCATTGTAAAGCGTCCTTGGGTTTGTGAAAGGCGCTATATAAATCACGCCTATTATTATATATATATATATATATATATATATATTATATATATATATATATTTTTTTTTTTATGAGTGCGTCTCTGTTTTGTTTGTCTCCAACACACACACACAACCGCACACACAAACCATGCACACAAGGATGTGCATGCATGTGACATCAACGGTTTCACAACATTCCACTAACCTACAGGTGGCTGTAATGGGCCACGGTGGTGGCGGATCAGAAAATGTTCTTATGAATTAATTTTGGTTGAGGTCATTTTCTTTTTCATTGTGTATTGAAATGCACAACCTACCTTTATTTAAGGTGCTTCACACTGCAAATTTCATTAAGAGTGTTTCTTCAGTTTTAATTCCTCATCACATCAGTGTCACATCTTTTTCAGTCTAATATAATATATCATTTAATTATGTATATGTGGGTGTAAGAGTTATATGTTGTAACTCAGTGCTTGTTCAGAGTAACAACAATTTATTGCCTCCAGGGACATCAATGTGGCCTGTCACTGATGTACAACAGAGAGCTGTTTCTTCTCAACTAGAAGACAACTGGTTTATTTGGATTTTTGTTCAGATGTGTGTCTTTACGCTTCTTATCTCAGCTCCTTGTTTCTGTCCACTGGAGATTTGTCTGGATTTCTCTCATTTTATCCTCACCACAACTTCAATTACAGTAGATCCTATACATCATTCTTATATGCTACTATTTGTGTTCCTCTTCTCTATTTTCCCTAACAGACTCTCATACTTAAATCCACCTTTACAACTGTCTCTGCCACATCACACTATACTTGATTCCACTAGGATTTCCACATCACTCCTCTGTATGAAAAGCAACAAGGACTTTTAAATGTAATTATATCAAGTAAGATGATACTATAATCACAAGGAATCTGGAGTAGTTTTGTGTTTTTTGTTTTGTTTGTTTGTGTGTTTGTTTGTTTTGTTGTGGGTTTTTTTTCATTTTCAGCATGCCACTGCCGCTGGCAGGGAGGGCCTTTTGCATTTTGCGGGTGTTTTGCAGCAACTGTAGGTCTCCTACACACTTGGAAGGGGAGGGGGAGGTGAAGTGTATTCATTTGGTTGCAATCTGCAACCTCACCACTAGATCCCACTAAATCTAACACACTAGTCCTTTAAATCTAGTGATTCCACCTGTCATACTCTCATCCCCTAAATATTTTTCATGCAAGTCTTAGGTGGTGTTAAAGTTAGTCTTTCCCCCTAAACACATGACAGATCTTTACAAAAGGCATATGTCGGATAAATGCTGCTTAGTGAGTTACATGATCTTTGGTGTCAAAGTATCAAAGTGATAGGGAGCTCACCAGTGCCAAGTGTATTTAAATCCTGCTGCATTTTTAAAAATCAAAACCCATTTTATGTCTTCCCTGTGGCTTACTCTGTTTAGACGTCCCCTACACCTTCAAGTCTTACTTTAGTAGAATATAAACCCAGTAGGGCTCTGAGATCTACTGACTGAGGTCTGATAGTGGAGCCCAAATTTCAAACCAGACATGGTGAAGCAGCTTTTAGCTGTTATGCTGCACACAACTGGAACAAACTACCAGCAGAACTGAAATCAGCCCCAACTGTGAACATTTTTAAATCCAGGTTAAAAACATTTCTCTTCTCCTGTGCTTATGATTGAGCTCTTTTAAAGCACTTTACATTTTAATCTTTCATTTGCACTCTATGTCCTTTTAATGATTTTAAAGCAAATCATTATTTTATGCTGCAATCTTATATTTAATGCTCTATTCTAGCATTTTATTTCTCTTTCTTTCTATTTTTCTGTACTTTGTTTTTATTTTATTTTTTTATTAGTGGTGGTGGGGGGGTTAATTGTATGTTTTAATGTTTCTATGTTTGTACTATTATTGGGTTTTATTTTTATTTCTCAAATTGCATATTTTTATGTTTTTTATTTCCAATTCTTACTGTTAAATGTTTGTTTTATGTAAAGCACATTGAGTTGCCATTGTGTATGAAATGCGCTATATAAATAAAGCTGCCTTGCCTTACTTTCTTCTAACCCCACTTTTACCTTTCCCCGTCATCCCTCTCCAGCTTGTCCCTTGTTTCCTCCTCCTATTATTCCTCCTCCAATTCTCTGCTCTCTCAGATCTCGCACATTTCCTTCATCATGAGTAGTATGATGGCAGGCAGGCAAGAGCATAGCACTTTAACAAAGCCAAGATTACCAAAGAGCTTTGGCTGGGAGGAAGTCTGGCTTTTTCGTTCCTGCAGAGTGGTTAATATTCCTGTCCACCATATAAAGAAATATAAGAAGAAATAGGCATTTCATCTTAATGAACCTTTTCCTCAGAGTGCACACACAAGAAGAAGGCAAATCTATAAAAAGTTCTGAGAAGTAAAAGGCATAAAAGGCTGTTAGCTCTAAAAGGCACATTTCCTCCTTTTGTTCTGGCTATGATCGAGGTAATTCTTCAGATTTGCACTGAAAACATGGCTTAATGTCTTTGGCTCTTGGGAATAAAAATGAGAATGGGTCTCAAGGTCCTTATTACAAGCCTCTCATGTCAATCATTTTCAAACAAGGCCTTCATCTGTTTCTGTTCCCTCCATCCTCCCTTTGGAACTTTATATAAGACTGGACATATGTGAAGAGCAGCTATTGAGGCTGCAGTCTAACTCCTCTGAGCAGCTGTAGTGAGTTACATGAACAAAAAAGACTTGAATTTTCTCCATTTAAGGTATAACAGATAAACTTACTTTCAATGCTTACATGAACAAGAATGGCTGCTATTCTATTTACATTAAAAGTGAAAGACCCAGCATAAAGCACTGCACTAGATCTATGCAAACACTCAGACTCCAAATAACGGGTTACAAGATACACAAGCAGTATATTTCATTGCACAATCATAATACAAGATCTTTCATATGTCTAAACTAGCTTGAACATGACCACAGCTGGAAGGATTATACTTTTCCCACATTTGATGTTTGGCCTCCCAGTATTACATTTTATGTGGAGATTTTTTTTATTTATTTTTATTTAAATGGACAGTTTTGAAAGATTTGGAATTGGCAGGTGACAGTTCCAAGCAGAAAATGGTGATCTTGTGTCAGTATTGAGTTGACTAATGCCTACAGTGCTTAAACAGCCACAGATGCAAATGGACTTCACAGATCCTTTTGTTTAAGTTGGCTCCTTCTTTCATAACCTTAGCAGTAGGATTTGCCAAAAAGTCTTGAAGAAATGTCTTTTTCAGTCCAATTAAGTCTATTATTGCCCTTTAGCATGGAGGCAGCAGATTTTTTTTCCACAGCCAGAAGAGGTCATGTTTATGTGTGTTTGCCTAGTTCTATCTAGTGCTTCTTGCCTTTTTCTCATCACATTCACAGCCTCAGCTCGTTTTGAGTGGGTGGGACAGGGGAGGTTTCAACCGGACAGGTTGTCTCCTGACAGTACTATGAATTGTGAGTAACATGTAATTTCTAGAGATTTCATCGGGTGGGGGACAATGATATGATGTGGCTTCTTGTTTTTTTTGTAAGATTCCATGTTACATTCTGTTTGCATATGGGTTGCTGCCAATCAACAGGTTATACTAAAAATTATCTTGTTCCATGTGCCCCTTTTTAACTTTGAGCACCTGCCCCTCCAAAGGTTTCTGCATGGCCTTGCATTTGAATATATGAACAAAAATAAATGTACCTTATAGATAAGTAGCCATCTAGTGTAAAATAACATGACGTCATGTGTTGGTTTTCCTCCTGTCCTGTCCTGCTACAACTGTTGTGGACCTAAAACCCAGAATAGATTTGGTGCATTTTAATTTATGCAAAAAAAGTCTGTCATTTAACTAAGCAAAATAAACTATACTTCTATATTCTGTCTTTGAATTCTGAAGCTGAGCAGCCTTCCAATACGCACACATGTTGATCAAGAAAATGTATTTTCACTATAAAGCCTGTCTATCAAAAGACATAATTCCCTGACTTTGCCAAGGCAAAGACATCATCTGTGGTCCATTCTTGTGGCAGCTATACAGAGCTCAAATGTAAAGTAGTGTGGAATGCATACTTTATCAAAGCAGACACCAAAACTATTACAGTGTGTGTGTGGTGGGTGAAGATATAGTCTGCATTACAAAGCTTGCGTGTAAAAGTGGTGGTATTAACTGTCTGCTGCCGTAATGAGAGAGTGAGCTGTCAGAGACATGCATGTAATGGCTCCCTTGCCAACCACCCAGTTCAGGCCCTGTGGGACACAGCACAGACACACCATTTCTTTCACACTGTCTCAGCTCTTACACTCTTTCACTCTCCCTCTCCCTCTCTGTTTTATCTTCTTTTCTCCTTTGTTAAACTCTGACCTGGACAGAGACCATGGCAGGCCTCTCATATCTTTTGTCTCTTTCTATTGGACAGAAGGCAAATCCTACACATGCCAACAATCACATACACACATACGAATCTCACTGAGCATGCAGGACTTAAGAGGGACATTTAACGACTTTATCCCATAGGAAGGCCTGCTCTATTCTGTACACTGTGGTTTTCTCATGGGCAGTCAAGTCTACCCTCACTGAAAAACACAAACAGACAGCAGTTTCTCAATACACCAGAAACAATAGTCACATTCTGATGATCTCAATTTCTCTGACAACGGTAGTCCTACAGTATATGCTTTAAGAACTGCTCTTTTAGAGGAGCTGGTTTACAGTCAGCTCCCCACTGGACATGTCCTTCATCTACAAGGTAATTTTACTCTCCTAGTTTTACTGATAACAGAAGGCTTTGCAGCTCTGACATCAATTTTTTTGGTAAGGACACATCTACTTAATATTCACTATCTCGTTATAGTGTTCTTGGCAAAAAGGTTTCGCTACTGTGAAGTGCCACAGTCACAACTATGGTCTCAAGGATTGGACTTCTAAAATTGCACATCCACTCTATGGCTGAGTGTCCTCCTCCTCTTTCTTCTCTGCTCTAAACCAATCTATAAGCATTCATCCCTGGAGCCCTGCCGTTATGACTGTTCTTTCATCAGCCATTACTGCTGGCATCCTCATGCTGACTATAAAGGACTTTAAAGACTGATTATCATATTGTGTAGGTTGATTGACAGTTGACCTTCACACCAGTTTATGAAGAATTGGCTGGATAGAGTGGGTCACCTCGATTTCCTCAGTGACAGGGTATTAATACTAATCTGATAGAATTACCAGGAACCAATTAATCTACAGACCTCAGACAAGATAGTTGTTAAAGAGATAGTGCTGTTTCTCAGCATGGTCAAGACAAGTCATGCACACAGGTGCGTGGATTTCACAGCATGAGTGGTTCATTTCTATCAATTCCATGTCTGTGTGATGAAGCAAAAGGTGAGGCATCATGGTTTTGCAAATGCTTAAGTGAGGTTGCATTGACCCAGCGTGGAATACAGCTGACTTATTAGTGCAAGAGATAAATGCAGGGCATAAAAATGGTCTGTGTGAATTGCCATGTGGTCTAAATTTACTGTATATCGAGGAGACATCTACTGATTTTCACTTTGATCTTTATCTGCATTAGTCATATGTTTTTAATGTAGTGGTTTTCATTAAATTTTACTGATTGGCTGGAGAAGAGGGCATTAAGACAGTTGTGTTCCTTTTTAATTTTAAATTCTATTGAAATCTCTGACATATCAGAATGTCAGGTTGAATTTGGGGTACAGAGATTCTATACAACCATAAAGATAAATTGTGTCTTTGGTTTAAATTTGTCAATTAGCCTCTGATAAGGGTTGGAACAAACACTTACAGAATACATACTTGCACACGCACACACACACACACACACACACAAACTGAAAACACTGCTATAGAATATGTGGATTAATGATGCTTTGGGATGCTATGATATTACATTCATAATGTCTGGACCATATCATCCAACTGACATATTTATTGTCAGTTTTGCACCTTGTCAATGCTGGAGCATGTCACTTGAGATACTATGTTTCCTTTTCAAATTGACCTCTGAGGATATGATTGATAATTAAACATTTTGATAGGAGGGTGAAGAAATGAGGGCTGTGTTTGTTCTAGAAGAGATAACATTTTCAGACAGAAACCAAAGCATGGCAGAACAGCCTGGCAATATTACCTCACGCTGAGCTGCATAATAAAGAGCGCCCGCATGCATATTAATGGCAGGACTCTGCATAATGTCTACATCTTATGACAGGCTTAGAAATACACAGACGCCTCACTGGTATTGCTTAACCTTGCCTATGCTTCACCACTCTTATTTGCATCCACATTCCCTCATACAGAGAGGGATCTCCCCTAACCCTGGTTTCACCCACGTCATCTCCTCTGGCCCTTGCTGCCAGCCTATTTCCCACACTCCACCAGTCTTGCACACACCCCTCCTTAGAAACACATGGTGAAGGTGTGTGGTACCAAACGAGTTCCTCGTTAACTCCCTCCCATTCGGTTGGTACAGTAGAAGCTTTTGGAAGAACTACAGCGACATCTGCATGTGCCATGGTTACAAAGCGCCAGGCTCATACCCACCCACTTGACTGGGCTTTCCCTGCCAGCCTGCTCTCTGTTTGCACTGCCCCTCCTCTTCGCCCCTGCGGCGCTCATTTCTCAAATTACTAAACATGGCTAATTGTGCGAGGCGTGGAGCTCACTTCATTTGAATATTCTGGCTTGGGGGGGCGATTTGCCTTGCATAGGGGAAGAATTAAGCAAGGATGTCTGGAAAAGGGAGAATCCGCAATTAGATACACAGGTCTCTGTAGTATAACATTTTTCCTTGGAATTATTTTTCATTCTGTTAATGTCGCACCTTTCTGCGAGGTTTATTGTTTTCTAATGGAACTGATTTCATTCATGACTGAATTTTAAATTCATTCTTATTATTCTGTATTTTTTACATTGTAATCTTTTGGATAAAAGGAAAGAAATAAACATTTTAAGAGAGCTCTTGTAAACCTTTAATTTTTTCATCTTGAAATTAGAGAAATGGCAAAATTATCCATTGGAATTCTCAAAGCACTTAATAGTTGTTCCATGTATTTTTCTTCAGTAACTACACCCTTATTAATGTACAAAATGTTTTTCTTGCAGGTGTGGGTGGGGATATAATTGATCACAATTAAAATGTAATGGGCCAAAAGTGAATCGGGTTTGGGTTTATGGTATGGGTTATATTTTATGGAATGTTTATGTGAGGAATAACTTAAAACAGTATTTTTTTGTCTTGTGTAGGATGATCATTGGAAAGTTATATAACATAAATCCCTCAGTTATTCCAAGTAAGGAGGATTTAAGCCCTCAGCCTCCCAGTCACTTAGTTTGTATCCAGCCTGGCTCACACCTGCTGTCAACAGTCACCTGCAGTGCTCTGCCTTCATTCGTAAAACATAAGCTCTGACAAAATTAACAGCGAATTGTGCATTCAGACAAGTTTTTTGTTTAATGATTTAGCTGGCCACATGCAAATATTTTATCAAGTCTGAAATTGCAATAATAATCTAATTTCTGTTAAATTCACAAATCCACAAACATCCATTAGTTCTACGTGAACAGACTTTCTCTGTATGTGAGATGGCTCCTTGCACAGATTGTAAGGTGCTCAATTAATCCGTGTCGGAAAGGTTCAGCGCACTGACTTTTTTTAATTAATGTTGAATTAAACAAATTGGCAGGTTGCCAGAAACCAGGCACGCAGCTTTGAAGATTGTCATCGCATAATGAGTCGCTTTTTTTCTCTTTATACTTTATGCTTTTCTATTTCCACTCCCTCGCTCTCTGCTGCCATTTGCCTGTATGCCTTAGCGATTTAATGATATGCAAATGAAATATGCATAAAACCATTCTGCTGTAGGATGATTAAGCACAGAGGACATTAGCCAGTGCCCGCCACAATGTCTGTTGTCTTCTCTGCATTCTGCTTCGGCCAGGCGCCAACGACACCGTTCTAATAAAAGATCAATGCTGCTAATGCACTAATCATTTGAATCATACAAATAATATCCAATTTGAGAGAAATTAGATTCCAGGAGGGTTTCTTCTTGCTCCAGTTTTGTAAGATCCAGAACCAGGAAAGGCAGATGTCTTCATATGTGAGAGTTGCTGCTCTAGAGAGCAAGCAGAAAGAAAAGAGACTAGGTTTTCCAAGAGGGAGCACTTAACATCACTGGCAATGCAGGAGCTTTTCTCTGCTTGTTTGTGAGAACTGTGGCATTATTTGACTACTGGCATATAACGAAGGAAGAAAAATATCCCCGTTCTTGCTTTCCTTCTCTCTCTCTCTCTCTCTCTCACTCTCTCTCTCCCTCTCTCTCACACACACACATACACACACACACACACTCACACACACACACACACATACACACACACACACACTCCACCCCCCATTCCATTCTGCTCTCTCGTGCAAGCCCTCTTTTTTTTTGTAATCCATTTGTGTAATGAAGAAGCTGCACAATTAACATCCCCCATGGAATTAAATAAAAGGGTGATTATCCAAAGTTCATTAGCTCCGAAAGATTAGAATATCCATGTGTTTCCCCTGTGAAGAATGTGGAAAAATACGACACCAATTACAAATTAAATTGTTAATCGCATTTGTTGCGATCATGATTATCGCCCAAAAAGATGCTAACTGTCAAGCAGTCCTTCCTCAGTGGTGGCACAACCAGATTCAGACATCTTGGTAGTGCATGCCAAGATAGGGTAGCAAGCACAAAGATGTGATAATCCCTCCCTTTGGATGACTTCCTTAATTATTCATATTTCACAATCATGCCTCTTGTCCAAAGGAATCCATGGGGAAAAAAATTAAACAATAATTGTTTGATGCCAGTGGATAGATATCCTTGCGCTGCTAATTACGGTTTTAATTCCGACTGTGCATGTTAACAATGAAAACGAACTTAATGAAAGCCTCCGTTGTGTGTGTCTTTGCAGCGATGCCCATCCTTGGCTCTGTGCCCGATGCCAGCAGACCTCGCGGGAACCACAGAATCATTCCTCCGGACCCAGGGAGTAGTCCGAACCACAACTCAAACCAGTTGGTAAGTCAGCGTTGCATCTGTTTATGATAGTTTAGCGCAGGGGGGAAAATCCTGAAAGGGTGGAGTTTGTTAATTTCTTTTGGATGGTTGGCAAGAAGAGGGCAAAAAAGTCCTGGAGATGTGGGGTGTGGGTGTGGAGGATGTAATGAGTTCCCACGGCCTCACTACCCCCAGTTTGGTTGCAGGCAGGCCAGCACCTCCCCCTCAGTGTCTCTTGAACTCAGGTTGCCTCCTTGTCCTGTGCCTTCTGTACCCATTCGTCTGAATTCCTGATGTGCCATCCCTCTCGCCTGGCTCATGCTGCTGGATACTATATTGAGCCTATAGGAATCCCAGTCCATGATGATTGCTGTGAATATAGATGAATCACACAAAAACCTGCATTCCTCTCTCCTATAGCTTGGCATGCTGCTCAAGTACAAAGTCATGATCCTTTTATGACTTTTTAAATTTTTCTTCTCCTAGAAGTTGTTCCTGGCACAGAAGAAAATGATCTGGAAGATAACAGGATGTGGTTCATTTTGATCAGCTCAAGTTAAAATAGAGGGAAAAAAAGTTAATTAATTATTTTCGTCTTCTGATTATAATTTGTTTTGGCAGCTCATTAGTATGCATCCTCATGTTTGCATTTTTGTCTCTCTTTTGTGTCTGGGACATTGTAAACAGCTGTTATTGAGCTTCAGACACAGTCCCCCAGGTCCATTCTTCCTCCCTCCTCCTCCTGTAGGCAGGCAAGCAAGATTGGCAGCGTCTGTTGCAGCAGAGCCTATGGTAGATAGGCAATGTGACTGCTAGCCAGTGCAATAAGAAATGCCAATTTACACTGGGGAAAATGTGGGATAAAGGGGGAAGGGAGTTGGCACAAAAAGAGGCACTCGCTTCACACCCTCTACTAATAGTTGAACAGTTTGCCGCTTTTGTCTTGCTTCATCTCGTTTTTTGTTGTTGTTTTATCCCCATTATGGATTCTTTTGTTGATAATTCAAGTCGTTCCCTTGATTGAATGTGTCACCCTAATTAACGAAGCAAATTTTGTTCTAATTAGTCATATCAGGTGCTGTAATGTCTCTGTTTGTTCTTTTCTCTTTTGTTTTTGGCAACCGACACATGAAGAGTATCCGATTATGGCGGTTTGGCTCAATTGTGGTATATCTCCCTCGTCCTTCGCCAGTTTTTGTGCCAGATGCCATCACATTCCCGCTGGCACACCACTTGAGACCTGCAAGTACCAAATCATTGCTCCTTGGGCATCCTCCAAACCAGTGACTTTTACCTTCCATAAATGCCAACTGTGAGACTGAAATTACATTTGTCATCGCGCGTATCTTCCAAGGGTACGTCCTTTACTGCTAACGAATTGGCATGGCGTCTCCTGCCCAGATGGCTGGCTGGCTGCCTGGCACAGAGCGCTGTGCCTCAGATGGTTAGAGAGAGAGCAAGCAGGAGCGAGTGGGAGGAGTTTCCTTTTGTGCCACCGCCACACCCCCCGGTTATTACTAGAACAACAAAACAGCCCCAAGTTTCAGTTGTTTTTGTTTTAGAATTTCTATCTCATTAATCCCTTTTGACACCACCTCCATTTCCTCTCTTGTGCATGTGGCACCCACTACTGTAGGTTCACTTCCTGTCTTGCATCTTCTGTGGTACACAGTTTTACTGTATTTACAGTGCTGGATATCCACCCTTGTACCTCCATCATGGTGCCATCCACCTAATCCATCTGAATGACAGCTGCCGATATTAATTAATGTGTAGCTCCCATCTTCATTTCTCCATCAGCAGGTGTTTACTTGTCCATCATGGCGACACTGAAATGATGAACGTGTGCTCTAAAGAGTTCCAACTTATACTATTTTTAAGACAGCCCAGCCATCCACAAAAAAAAGAGAAAACAAAATCTAACTTATGATGCTACCAAAATGACGGCAAGACCCTTCTGTCTCCCAAGCTACATCTAACCACCTACCCTAAAGAGCGAACTGAAGTCTGCCTTGGTGCTACCACTGAATGGATGGCACTGTGCCAACTTCTCTCTGCCATCAACCGCATTTGCTCCTTGTTTCCCTTATTTGCCCATCCCCTTTCTCTCTCAGTCCCTCTCTTACCCACCCTCCTCCTCTTCCTAGCTTTCCTTCCACATGCCCAGTACACCCACCTTCCATCGCGCTCTTTTGTTCTATGGGCTTGACATTAATTAACATACGGGTTAATTGATTCTAAAAGCTGATGATTTCTTGTAATCCACAAGCTGGCTGGCTAGCTGTTTTGTGCCCTGCCGTGATGCCTTGTGCCTGGCATTAGCTTTGCCTCTGCATTGCCGTACCTCTGCACTGGTCCTGGATGGGGAAAGAGAAACCCTAGACCCATAACCAGTAGCCACATTGTAGTGCTACAGAACCAGAGTGAGCTGTGTCTGTATGCACCACAATTCACACCAGATCTCAGATGCTTATTCTACTGCAACTGATTAAAGTTGACATTTTTCTGGCTGATCCTGCCGCACAATGTTGTCCTGGCTTTATATAAATAACCAAAGTCACAGCTCTCCACACTCCTCCTTTTTCTCCCAGTCTCTATTTGTAACTGTTTTTAATTGTACCATGATCACTTATTCTGTTCTTTAAAGCTGCATTTTTGACCATCTGCTTTGCCGTTGTTTTGTGGGACATCAATAAGAAGCATAATGAACAGGCTGTAAACAAATGAGTGTATTCTGTCATTTTGAAAAGCTCTGTAAATACATGTGGTAATTATCTTTCTTCTTGTCATTAGCGGTTTCGTCAGTACTATATAATTATCTCAGCCACATCTGCTTTTCTCTTTTGTAGCTTTTTATTCTGGTCGTTTGGTACGGAGATGATTAGGTTAAAAACGGGAGACAAAAATTGTTTAATTATTTAATAAAACCCCCTCTCTTTGAAGAGGGTATGCCCATTGCTGTTAATTATCAATGCTGCTTGATTTAATAGTCAAGCTAGAAGAGACTAATTAAGAGAGAAATTTACGAATGCTCGCAAATACCGTGTCACGTTCTTCACGAGATGCTATAGAAATGTCTGTACAGTACACCTTTTCTGTTCGAAAGTTGTTCGGCTGTATAATTGGAGATCATCTGATCAAAGAATTTCACAGTGTCTCCTAGTCTGGTGTTTCAGGGAAGTAGTGGCAAAGTGCTTCATGACATTCTATTCTTTCCTGTTTCCTCTTTCGGGTTTTTATGTTTTGTTTATTTTTAATTTTTTTTCTTGCCATTATTAAATAAAAAGTAGCAACTGGGCAATTGAGGCAACAAGAGGAATCCATTATGCAAATTGTCCAGTATTTGCATAATGTCTTATGCCAGGAATATGCAAATGAATCGTATAATTTATGAGTGCCTGCGTCTGTCTCATAGTGTTCCCATAACATACAAAGAGGAGTTTTTTTCCCTCCTTCTCCCTCCTCCTATCCAAGCTGGCACGACATGCACCACACTCACGACCAGACCCATACTAAACAAGCACACCCACAAAAGGGGTTGCTGGCTGGGTACTATGACTGGGTGGGAAAAACTTGTCTGGCAGACTGATGGGGGATAAGGAGGCAGGCAAGGGGAGGGGACGGGTAATATGGGAGAATTGTGTAGGGGGGCACATAAATCCCTCTACAAAGGCTCAGTAGCAGATGCTAATTCTCTAAAACAACTGCGAAACTAAATAAAATGAGAGACAAAAACAAAGGCGGAAGATTTCAACTGGGTGGAGCGACAACGATTTCTGACTTTTCTTTTTTGTCTTATTGCGAGAACGTGGGTTCTGCACTCTTTTCTTTGATGCCCGCTTTTGAGAATGTATTTTTTCTTGTCATTGGGGCTGGCAGCTTTTTCCTCTTGTGGAGGATTTCCTCATGAGTCAGTTGGAAGATGGCAGCTGAGTACTGGATGGGATGGAGAGAAGAGAGAAATACAGAAGGAGAGAGGCAGTATTTCAAGACATGCGTGTGTAGGCTCCAGTCAGTCTCCACCAGTACCCTGGAATGCCACCACTCAACCCAGCCAAGCCCAGCACAGAGCATCCAGGCTGTATCCAGGGAGACTAGGACCAGACACATCCTTATGTGTGATATAAATTGCCGCTGGTTGTTTGGTCATCTCATTCTCCAGCAGGATTCTGTTTGCTGCAATTATTCTATTACGACTTGTTGTGCTGATTGGCCTGATTTGCATAGTTGATGTGAGGCTAATGGCTAAAGAGACAATTCCACATTGTTCCGGAGAAAAAAGCCACAGGGGACTGCGTTGGAAAAAAGCCTTCTAGCTCAGCACTCCAATTTATTTTGGACATGAGTGTTGGAGAAAGAAAAAACTTGTCTTCCTGAATTTCTTCTAAGGGCCTGTCCTCACAGAAATTCCATGTCATCATATTTTTTCATCAGCTGCCTCTGTTTTGGAAGTCGGAATGTGCTCCTTCTATGTTTCCTCACTCTTGGACACTGCTCAGCATGAAAGGTGTTTGTACCAGAACCGCCCCATTGCACACAAACAGAGTGAGTGTGCCCGCCTCCCCATGAGCCTGAAGTGGCATCTGTTCCCTCCTTGTTGGACAGTGATTGTACAGCGACAGACGTGTGTACTTTAGTGTGTTAGCGCAGAGGCACGTTTGCATATGAGAAACAGAAGGAGACAACGGAGATAGCATTATGTAAGTCAGCATGATGTGTATTTCCTTGTTTGTTCAGCACATGCACACAGACCCACAGAGGCTACAGTGGGTGGACTGTGTCATATTCTCTGTTGCTGTATCAGATGTTGGATTGGAAAAAGGAAAGAGGACCACCCCATGGAAATACTGACCTTTCTCAAGTGTTCTATAATTTCACCTTTTGGATTCGGTTCTTTCTCTTCCGTGCTCTGTTAATTAAAATGTCATGATCATTATCTAATGTTATTTAAATCGTTACTATACTCGCGTTTTTTCAGACACGTTTTTCCTTGTGTACACTGAAGCAGTGAAATTGCCAAGATTAGTTCTGTATGCATGCCAGCAATTATTTTTTTGGAATTACTATTCAAGTGGCAGCTCATTATGCCGCACAGACCTTTTGTTATTTCTAATGAATGGCTCATTTAAATGTGGGATATTTGGACTTGAATGTAGCATCTGAATATGCATCGGACATTTCACATTCAGGTTGTGATGATTGCACAAATTGGTTCTTCTGATATACATGTTTGTATGTGAACAAAGATGACATATTACGCTGTATTTCCTGTGATATAAAATAGCTGAATCACCACTACAGTTCACTTCAGCCTGTGGATAAACCAATAATTTGTTTAAAGTGCTTTTATATTTTACAGTGCTCTTGATAGCATGAATAGTAGTAATAACCACAATAAGACATTGAAAGAAAAGAAAACATAAACAAATACAGAAAAAGATACAGAATGTATGCTGAATGAACATTGTAGTGTTTAGGATTATCCTGGCTTACTTATGGGCCCTGAGTAAGGGGGAAACATGGACTAGTGATATTGACACTGCAGGGAACTAGTAGGTTACATTACACTACCCAACCTGTTCACCAATCATCAAATAGAATAAGGAACACCAAATACAGAAGGAGAAAAAAAATAGCTAAAAAACAAAGACCATCACTGCTGTAAATGTCATGTTAACTAAGTAGCCTATTACATTTCATTTTGACAACCCTTGTCAGTGGTAGAAGGACAACCACCTCTAGGTTCATCAGAGGTACATTTAAAATTTAATACTTAAAAATGTTTAACTCTAATTTAACTTAAGTTTAAAGTTTAGTTTAAATTATGACACATTAACTGCTTGTCTCTTTGAAGGCAGCCACACAAAAAACTTTCCAAAAAGAAATTCATTACTTCTAGAAACACATTGATCGGTCATAGGCCCTTCAAAATGAAATTATATTTTATGTTGGATTAGGGTTAGGGTTCAGTAGTTTACAGCATCAGTCAAAAGTTTGGACACACTGTCTCATTCAAGAGAATTGGAAGGTGTGTACAAATGTTTGACTGGTACTGTATTTGTACATGTTCTGTTCTTGTTCAGTGATTTCATGTTAACTTGATCAAAGTAGTCATTACAAAGATTTGGCAATAAAAGTTGCCTAAAACAGCAAGTTTCCAAAGAAATACCCCAAAGAGATTCAAGTTTCTTTTGAGGTCTGTATTAATATCAAATGTTTGCTACCTGGAAAAAATAATTCAGCTATTTATCCTATAAAATGTATTATTGTGATGTGCCTATTTAACAGCATTTAAAATATCATCTCAAACTAAAACAGTAAACCATAATTTAACTTATTTCAAGTAGGACCACACTACCTTATGACAGGGTGAAAGAAGTTTATTTGCATACTCTCACCTTTTTATGTCTGTTGAACAGACTTTATAGTCATAGAAGTAAGAAATACAGTTTTGAACATAGACATTGTCATTCATAGCAGCACTCTGTTTCCATGTCAAACAGGGAAATTGAAAATAATCAAACCATACTCGTAATGCTGACCACTGTGACTCCTTTGTACAACACATAGAGAGTAGTTAATGTTATAAACTGCTATGTTATAAAATATAAACTGCCACAGAGATGCCACTTGCACTGAGGTACCTTGGATATGTAATTAACTGGACCTTGTGGTGCATGATCTCTACAGTATGTGGGTCAGTGAACCAAAGTTTGTTCAATACAGTACAGTTTTTTCTGACTTTTGAAATATCTATAAGACACTTCAAAAAGAGCACTACTTTAATTACATGTAAAATTAAAGTTATTTCAGCATATTTTATGCCAATGTGGTGATAAAACGCATGTGGCTGCAGTCACTAATAATCCATTAACAGTAGTAAGTTAGCTGACAGAATGCTTTTAGATTTAGATAGATTGTAAGAATCCTCTCTGCCATTTTGGAAATCCAGACAAAGTTATTAGTTAAAACCTGTAGTTGCCTTGTTTAACACTCATGACTTCAAGTGGGGTCTACAAAAACACACAGATTTATCTGTGAATTTGGTCTGTTTAATACATTCATTCTTAAAAATCATGATTAGCATGGCAGTATTTAATAAAAGTTTAACCCATCAATTTATTGTTTTTGTCCATCATATGTCATAATGGACCTGAATTATTATGAGCCAAGTGAATATTTGAGCACAGTAGCAGTATAAGGCTAATCTTTGAAGGTCTATAGTGATAGGAAAGGTATAAATGAGAAATGGAGCAAGATTGCTAGCCTCACTGAAGGCTCCCTTCACATTCATTGCAGCCTTTGACCCCTCAACATACATTAGTTGGTGAGGATTTATTTCAGCACAAGATGTTCTCATAAAAGTGGCAATCTTGTTCCACTAGCATGAAGGTTTTAGCATGCTGGGTAACAGCATCTGAAATCACAGAGACACAAATAGGTCTATCCATAAATACAGTCCATCCATGAATAATGGATGCCTCTGTAAAAGGCATGGAGTTTTAAAAAAAAAGTGCTCTAACAGTGTAATGATATAATTGCACTTCTTCAATAAACTCTATTTTGGTTGTGAGAGGATGTCAGTATCTGATGGGAACTAAAAAGTATTGTTGTATCGTAGTGTAATGTCAGGGTAAATTTTTTTTGCACAAAGTGTGAGTATGTAGTCATCTGTTTTGGTGCTGCTGGATCTTAGTGCAGCCTGTGATACTATAGATCTCAGCATCCTGATTGAAAGACTTGTGGGTGGGTGTTTCTGGAAGCGCCCTGCACTGGTTCTCCTACTATTTTTTGGATAGGAGTTTTTCTGTCGCTTGGTCCCTGCATGTCTGAAACTGCTACTCTTTCCTGTGGTGTGCCCCAGGGTTCTGTCTTGGGTCCTACACTATTTGCTGTGTATATGCTTGCCTGTAGTCATATTATCAGCAAATTTAAAGGCATCTCTTATCACTGTTGCACTGATGATATTCAGCTGTAGGTCTCTTTTTAGCCTGATGAGACTGACACACTGTTTTTTCACAATTGTCTGACTGCTCTCAACAAGTTTTTTACGACTAAATGCATATAAGACTGAGGTCCTTTGTATTGCCTCAGATAGCATAGCTTCCAAGGTTGCTCAGTGTATTTGGTCAATTGCAAATATCTGTGTTATATTTGATCAGGTCATGCACTTCGATCAACATATCAAATTGTTAACCCATATGTTTCTTCCATTATAGAAACATTGCTTAACTCAGGTCTGTTGTATCACAACCTTAGCTAGAGATGATTATTTATGCTTTTATATAATCCCGGCTAGACTACTGTATTTCTCCTTTCATCTGTACATCTCTGACCTGCTCCATCCTTATATCACTATAGGTCACTTAGGTCTTCAGACCAGAGCTCACTGGCTGTCCTTCACACTTGACTAAAAGCAAAAGGTGACCGTGCCTTTGAAGTAATGACTCCAACACTGTGGAAATCTGCAGTGTCTGTTGATGCCTTTAAAATGTAGCTGAAGACTCATTTATTCAAACTGACCTTTGTCTCACCTCATACTGTCTAGTGTTTGTTTTTTTAAGTATCTCGTTGCTTATGTTTTATTGTTTGTTCTATCATATCATACTATTTTTATGATCTTATTTCTTTTACAATTTGACTCTTGTGAAGCACTTTGTGACCTCGATCTGTGGAAGGTGCTATATTAAATAAAGTTCACTTAGTTACTCACTTTCTATGCTTCTGTTAGTTGTTGACTTAATAGTTGTGTATATATATGTTTGATTGTGTGTTCGCTGATTCAGCCTTTCTCAGCTTTAATAAAGCCCTCACTCCTCACAGATGATGGATTTGCTTATTTAAGGCACTCAGCATGTTTCTTATCATTGATTTTTGAATAGGCAGTTCCAAATCATCACTCTGGTTTCATGGTGGTACAGTTGACGTGATCTGGTCTAATTTCATTTCATTTTCAGATGACACAGATTCTATATCTTTTTGTGCTGCATGTCGCAACGTCTTTGTACTGTGGTTCTCTGAGAAATCTGTGATGTAATATACAGTCGAGAGGTTGTGATATGTCACATAACACCCTAGCAAATATCTGTTACAGAGCCACGTTCCCATGTGACCACTCTCATCAGGGATGGAGTATGTCACCAAGTGCAGCAGTGTGGCTCATTGACATGTATTTAATAGTTTTTGGACAACAACTACGATGAATCTGACTTGTGATACGCACACTATACTTTTAAGTAGGATTAAAAGTCTTTTCCTTCAACACTTCAGGTGCAATGTAACTGGAGGAGATCATGCATATTAAAGTAATAATAATTAAGATGACATTTTTTAGATTTTTTTTTTTGGACTGGTGAAGCAATGAAAATATATTTGGCAGTACATCTGTGGTCTGATGGCTCATCGGGGAACATAGAAAGCTCCGAAATCTGTATTCCTACTTGATTTTATTATTTTATATTTTTTATTGTTATAAAACAGTGTTTTCACATTTCATTTCAAGACACTCTTGCTGGGCAGGAGTACATCACTATTCTGCCCTAGATTATAGACTCAACTCTTACAAAGGCCATGTTTTTTTTTTGCTTTCTTGCCTCCTGGGTACGCTGTATAGACTCTGGCGTTGCTTCAGGGTCACCTTTTTCTGTGTACTTTCTACACTTGTGACCTCAGATTCATATGGGTCATACCACTTCCAGAATTCATCTGTGGTAGCGTTGAGGAAGTGCACAAAACTTCTTGAACTACTGAACAGCACTCTCCCAGGTGATAGAGAGTAATGTTGAATGGTTCAAGAAGAAGCTGCAGGACCTATATAGACTGGTCTGACCACACAGACATGCTTCAGTTTGAAACACGTGACATATTCTGTCAACTCTGGCCAGTCTTGTAAGTTGAGTGCTGGTAGAGACACCAGGATACGAATTGCAAGCCATACAAACATCCGAGGGCAGTTGTATACTGTACTCAATTTGCCATTTTCCACACATAAACCGGTATTTATAAAAACAGAATGTGCTGTAAAAATATGAGCATGCACACACACATACATCATCAAATGTGCCTTGATTAACCTTTGTGTGATCACTTTTGTCATTTTTAATTGACATAGGACCCATTTTATTTTTATTTTAATATTATTTTTATTCTGTCCTTAATTGTTATACAGATTTGAACACTACAAACTAATTATTGATTACATTTCTTAAATGTAATAATGATTACTGTCACTGCAGCTGTTGATTTTTAGGAATTCATAATGAATCAAGTATATGGACACTATAAATAGCCATATTCATGCATAATGGTCACATATAATGATAGCTTATCTGGCATTCTTGGAAAACCCTGTCCATGCAACATAATTAGTGAAATTGCTACTTCTTTCCTGTGTGTTTCATTGAAAGATTGAGTGACTGGTTGAGCAGGTAGCATATCGTTATGCAAACAATGACTAAGACTGTCTAAATCAATTTTTGGCTAATTTTGGGAGTGGAAATAATGGCCCTGAATGTGCACCTTGTTCCACAGTGATTCAGATTAGTATAACAGAGCCATGCATTCATGTTGCTTTATAAATCTGATGAAAATAATGTGTATGCATATTTCTGGCTTTGTGCATATACACTGTTTTTGTCATCAGTCTACACCAAGTTTTATGCATCTGGCCACAGGACAGCAATCCATGGACTGCACAGTCTTGGAGAAGTAGCAGAGTAGAGGATGAGGACTAAACTGTATTCTATCTCTGATCACAACTCCCATTTCTTTGCTGATGTACTTGTAGCTGTAAAACACTCAGCCTCCAACTCATCACCAGGTCAGAGCTCCATGTCCTCTTTTTTGACAGTAGAATACTCCTGTCTCGTTGCTACCTGCCAGCAAGGAGAATACTGTGGCAGGACAAATGCACAAATACAAAACTGGACTCAAATGTGTGGCTAGTTACACAGTGTTTGACAGCTGAGTTTAGCCAACCACAACTTTGAATCACAGCTTATTTGCATTTTTATTTCACTGTGTTTGGTAAGCTGTACACCAAGCAGATCTTCATCTGCCTATGCATGAGCCAGCAGCTCAGAAAGACTTTGTCTTGTCAACATAAAAGCTAAGCTCTGTGTATCTATCATTGTCTCATGTCCATCATTGCACAACAAATGAATTCTCTGTCCTGGCAGCTAATTATATTTTCACATTCACAGTGACAGTTATTCTGCAGGTATGTGCATGTGTCTGTGTGCATGTGTCTGTGTACTTGTGTAAGTCTTCTGCCTCACTGCACTGCACTCTTACTAGTAGATGCTTCCAAGGCCCCCTGCCCTTTCACGCCTGATGAACCAGAGACAAGTGCCAGAGGGTAAACATGTCCACTGCCACATGTCTCTTTCCTGAATGGCTGCATTTAGCATGCACCACATGCCATACTCAATGGAAGCATACACGTTTGTGTACTCACAGATGCAAACACATCTCTAATGAGTCTAATCTTGAAACACACACCAGTGCAGGGAAGCCAAGGGCTGTGTTAAGCACTTATGTTAACTATTGCATGGAGTGTGCACTAACATGCTTGTAAGCAGAATCCTGCATTATTCAAACTGGGTGGATGGGGTAATTAAGAGTCTTGTAGTTGCTTCATAATTCATCTGCGTTAAAGGCCCAGCAGTTTGTCTGGAATAAACAGAGCTGGCACATGATGCGATGTACGATGAGACAACATGGCACTTGTGCATAGAATAGCTGTCTTTTCATACTTAGCCTGCAGCTGGTTGGGTTGAGTTGAAAAAGGAGTAGTGGAGGGTTTAGGTGTTGATTAAATAAAAAGGCATCTTTCTTCATCAGCTCTGCCAAAATAGCCTCCACCCTTTACGATAACGCTGGTTAATGCTCCTGGTAAAAAAACAAAAAAAGAAAAACAAAACTGTGCAACCCTGAATCCTGTGCATGCATTTTATGCGAACATCTGCTGCTATATAAAAGTTTATTTTCATCAAGAATACTACATTTTGCATTGTCTGTCTAGACTAAAGTGGGTGGGTCAGGGGTGCTGCAAGATTAAACATATCATTGTTTATCTGTTGTGCATTTTTAATAACATTTCAAAAACATTGGGAAAAAAATCTCTAACATCTCAGCTCTCAACACAGAGATGACTGAATCTGAGCCAACATATAAAACTTCTTGACTAACAGCTTAATTGACAAGTTTTAGAGCATAAGCACTTGGTGTATGTAATGGCTTTTGTTGTAAAGCACTTTGAGCTGCATTTCTTGTATGGAAGGTGCTATACAAATAAAGTAATCATTATTATTAGTAGTAGTACTATTAGTATTAGTATTATTATTATTATTTTCAGTGCACATTTTCTGTGGTAGATTCTGAAATTTACATTTGTGTGATGTTGCTCTATCATCGCTGGTATACATGAAAACATGACATCCTGTCAGTGGAGTCAGACCTGCAGGTGGTTTTCTCTTTCTCCACATATGCAGCAGCTTCTATGTCCAATTAAAATTCCCTTTACCTTTTGTGAAGTTTTGTTTGTTTGTCCTTGCACATCTTAAATATCTCATCTCAGTAACTAATTTTAATGAAAGGAATACGTCATATTAACATTTAATTAATTGTTTATTGTTATTATAGGTTAAAATTATTTATTTGTAAATTTGCACAGCTCCTGCGGGGCTTTATTATTATTTTCATTAATCATCATCATCATTAGGAGATTGGTCATTTGCCTTATTTAACTTAGCAGTGATATAATAACAACATAATAAGATATTATTATATTATAGATTATTAATATTGATTAGCTTTTGTTTACATATAGGCTATGCAAGTTATATTGGAGGTTTGGTGGCTTGGGATGCCATGACAAAAATTGTTCTTTGCAGGGAGGGGTGCTTCACCCTAAAAAAAGTTTAGGAACCATTGGTGTCTACACTAAAAGTGATACTAGCTTGCTTAAGATGAATTTAGTAGTTTTGACAATGAAGTGCAAAGTCTTTATTATTGCTGTACTCTTACTCTAAATAATTGTAAGATAGTGGTCTTAGCACTAGAAGTGGATTTGGGTTTCCATTTTTCTAGTTTTGTCTCCTCTGGTTTATCTAGAATTACCCTTAAATGTAAACTTTGAGGTTGGGTACATTATAATGTCTTTCTTGAATGTCCAATCTTTCACTGCAGTGGTGATATATTTAATGATATTTTGGTGATACTATGAATGAGCAAATGGGTGGGGATCAAGTAATAGAGAATACATTTAAGAAATACTTTAAAAGTCCATCTTATTTAAAAAAAATATCCCATGATGAGTTAATAATGACCCAGAAATGTGTTAAGTGATGTTAATGATTTGGATAAAGTTATTAATCAGCATGTGATTGAGTGACTAGTCAAATAGTTTGAGCAGTTAGTAACAAATGATAGCTGAGCATCAGACAGAGTATTGATCATACATGTTAAATACTCTTCCCACTGCACCTACAGTAGAAGGAAAAGCTTACAGGCCTAGAGCTAATTAGTGACTTGTCAATAACTGACAATCCAGGGGAAAGGCAGCTGCAGCTCAAGGCTGCCAAAAGACAAAAAAAAAACTAGAGGACAGAGAAAGAATATGTACTTGCAAAACAACAAACACACTTTATTGTAAACATTGACCTATGTACATATAATGCACAGAACAATTGTGAGGTTTTGGAAAGAGGTTGTGAAAAAGAGCCTTACAGGTTTAGTTTGTAATTTAATAAAAAGCAGCACACAGTCTAGAAATATAAAGATATGTATGACCTTTTCTAGCATAATCTGGCAGTCCTAGCTATAGGATTAGAGTGCATGTGTGTGTGCTGTTTAAACTCCTGCTCTGGCATATCTCAGCTCTCTGAAACACAGAAAGTGATCCCAGAGCTCTTTAAAAGGTCAGCACAGCTCTGCTTTTTCCATCCTATGACATTTGATTGGCAAAGATAGAATGCTATGGTGGGGGTGAGCCAAAGCATCCTGTACATGCTTCAAAAAGTTATGTGTATGGAAGAGGTGAAGGATCGCTACCCCTCAACATCACCTACTTGAAGTTCTCCTCTTTACTGTGTACCATTTGCAACAATTCATCTGTAAAAGTTCATGTTATATTTATGCAAGTATGGCATTATGACAATTTCTTGATAGTTGATAATAATGCTTTTTAAAGGCTCGCTTGATGAAAGCTGCATTCTGAATTCACTGAGGAAAGCAGTGGACTTCTGTTGAGTCGTCAGCACCATACATCCAGTTTGCCAGGCCCTCCTCCCTCAGTCCTTAGCCCACCTTCTCTGCCTGCAGTGTGTGCAGCGTGCTCTGGTGGCTAAAGGCGCTCGTTAAAGTCCATAACTTATCTCATGTTTGAAGCTAATGGGAAGAATACTGGCTGCAGTGAAAAATAAATTACAATTTTCCCCCCTCTCTCTTCCTGCCCTCCTAACCTGCAGCGTAATATAGCAGCGGTGAGAGTATGCATTACAGATCTTAAGCATTAGAATTTATCTGTGCTGCACGACGCTGACTGATGCATTTGGAAATAATGTAGTGGAGCTGGGCATTACAGGAACCCCTGTAACTAATGGACAGCTCTCGCCTGTGGCCGCCGATATATATCATTCAGCTGGACTACCTCATCAAGCCCAACAGATCTTTGCAGGGCTTCCAAGACAGGCCAGTCACTCAGGGTTTGCATTAAAGATTCCTGCAATAAAATCCCCTCCCTGTTGTACTCTATACCCCACCACCACCACCACCACCACCTCTCTCTCTCTCTCTCTCAAGCCATTTATTTTGTCAGTTAAGTCCTTCAGTTAAACAGTTACACATAAACATATAGTCAGTACTTTTATAATAATAATAATAATGATAATAATAATAATAAAAAACTTTGTTGCAGACACAGGTCCATATAACACATCATACAGTAAAAAAATAATATAAAAAGAGAGATTCAATAAGAATACAAAAAAAAAAGCATATTATAAAGGTATACAAGCTATTGCACCAATGCCGTCTTAGCCTAGACGTGAATCTATAACAGCTTTTCAGAGGGCTGACTAGGGCTTCCATTATGTGGTTCTCTGACTTGTTCAGGCGACGCATGAAACTAAACATCAGCTGTCTTAAGAGTGCCTCACAGGTCGGCACTCTAGTGGACACAAACAATTGACTGGCACTATGCCACCTAGGAACACTGAGTAGCAGCCTCATTGCATCATTGTATGCTACCTTGAGCCTCTGCATACTCTTTTTCTTATAGTTAGACCACAATTGGGCAGTATAAAATGGAGTGATATAAGTTCTGAACAGGGAACACTTCACAGAGTCAGAGCACATAGAAAAATTCCTTATGAGCATACTAGCTTGAGAATAAATTTTACAGCGCTGTCGATGGATGTCTCTGTCTGGTATTTAATTTCCTCACACACAGCAAGAGGACTGTCAGACAAATAAAAAGTTGGAAAAGTTGATTTCTTGTCCCCAGTACTTCTAACTATCATGATGTGGCTTTTCTTAGAGTATGTCATAATCAAGGCCATATTGAGAGCACATCTTCAACATCTGCTGCAGCCTAGCACTAAATGGACAGAGCAAGACCAGGTCATCTGCATACATAAGATGATTAACAATAGTGTTGCCCACAAGACAACCAGTCTATTTAACTGATTTGATGATTCATCCATATTAACATTAAATAAAATAAGTGACAAAATTCCTCCTTGTCGCACTCCGTTACTAACACAGAATGGACGAGAAACAACATTGTCCCATTTGACCTGAAACGTTTGATGGGCAAACCAAAACACTAATATTCTCACTAAAAATTTAGGGGTACCTTTATCTAACAATTTTACAAACAATTTCTCGTGATTAATTCTATCAAATGCCTTGGACGCATCAATAAAACAAAGAAATACAGATGAATTCAGGCTTGTGTACTTGAATACAATCTCTTTAAGAGCATAGATACACAGGTCAGTTCCATGTTTTCTTTTAAAACCAAACTGATTGTCAGTAGTAAGGACATTTCTAGCTTTGTTAACAGTATTCTCTCCAGTACTTAAGACAAAATACTGGCTAATGCAATAGGCCGATAATTGTCAATACTATTGAGATTACCAGCCTTGTTTTAAAGCACAGGCACTAATATTACAGACATAATAGAGTTGGGCAGAACACCATGAACCAAACAACCAGTAAAGCACATAGAAAGCAAAGGGCAGAGTTAATAGCTGGCATATTTTAAATGTTCTTCATTAATGCAGTCCATACTACAGGCTTTGTTGTTATCCAACATGTTGATGGCATCAAAGACATCTGCTGCCCTAACTATCATGTCTGCAGAAAGACCAGTATGTTCATGATTGATTATAACTGGGTTACTTTTAACACAATTAAAACGGTTACAATAGTGCTCATGCCAAAGCTCAGCTATTTCTTATTATTAAGAATATCCAAGAGAAAAACAATGTTGATTGGTAGTCAGATTAGTTAAAACTTCATTAGGCAACATTTTTAATATCACTTAACTTTAAATAAAATCCAACAGTGCTTTTACCATTTTTCAGCTCATTTATTTGGTGTTTCAGCCCACACACCAACTCTTTATTAAACTGCAGGATGCCATTACTGTCAAATGAGCTAAGACAAGATAAATGACATGAACTAAATGAGTAGCTAATGAAGAAATTCAAACTTTATTTTCTCAAGAAGTGGTGGCTGAAACCAGAACTAGAAAGCTTGTAAATGTTGGATCTCAGGAGACAAGAGCACTACAAGTCTAGTGAGATACAGATGCCATTATTGTTACCTTTTTACTTATTCCAGTAACTTTACATTTTGATTTGCAGTAATTACATTACAGCTACTTGTGAAAACTGAGATATTACCAGACTGATTCACTTTTTAATCATTTGTGTCTTAAAAACAAGCAATTCAACTCTTGTCTTGCAAGATCCAAACATTTGTTGACATTTTTTGAGGACCACGGTAGAAGTCATACAGTGGTTTGCTGAACTCTGTCATGAATCAGCACAAATATTTTTTTGCCCAGGGTTAGCATTTACAGTATACTTAAATCTACACCTAGAAGCATAGATAGTTATTTAAGAAACACGGTGGTGGAATGATTTTATTGCTTTCCATTTTGAATCACAGCCATATTTTACCAATGTGTCTAATGGGGATGATGTTGACTACATTAAGACGCATTCATATTCTTTTGCCTTTATTTGATAACAAGAAGTGCGGAGAGACAGGAAACACTGGTAGAGAAAACAAGCTGCTCTGCAAGTGTAGTGGCTGCAATGGGTAATTACAGCTTTGGCTTCTTCACGAGACACACACTGGCCCAAAAAGCATTTTTCCCATACACAAAAGGAGCAGCTGTAAATTAGTGAATACATTTTTCTGAGTCTGACAAACCATCCAAAATGATAAATTTTTATTATCAGAATTTGGAAACTAGAACAAGAATTTGGAATAACATTTGGAAAGTCTACAGGAACCATAGGATTAAATGATCTTATCCCATTCATGTGTGTGGGGAGCCAACAGGAAGTCAGCTGGCTAGGCCTGCTTGGACATGCATGAAGGAGTTCATGCTCATTGGGTCCGAAAATGGCGGAGCGTGCAGAAAATCCATGTAATTTTTATGGGAATGAATGGAAGCAATTATGCAAGATGCTTGTTGTTGCTGTTGTTTTATCATATGGCACATTTTCATAAATTTTATAAAGCTCCTCAATTCTATATGATAAAAATTGGTGTTGTTTCTTAAAATATTTATTGTAAATGTAATCAATCAGATTACATAAAGGAACTCAATTTAGTTACATAGGATGAGCAGCACAATAGAAAGATTCAGTGTTTTTCTCTTTCTTTTTCTGCCTTTTTCCACATGCCTCAATGCTGCGCATTTTTATTTAATGGTGTTTATGCTTTAATAGCTGAACCAGACAGAAGCTGCTTGTCTCTAAAGTAATGTAAAGAACAAGGGATAGGCCAGATGAATTCCATCCACACAGAGGTCAGAGAGACAGAAAATGAATAGCAATGTGGATCCCCCAGCAGGCAGCGGGAGAGACAGACTAATAAGAGCATAACAGAGGAGGAGAAGGGGGCCCTCGGGAACCAGCATAAAGGTTTTCAGTATATTTTTAAAAGAAAGTGGTCTGAAAATATAATGATGTCTGCTTTGAAATGCATCAGTAATCAGGGAAGGAATTTGTTCGAGGATATGAAGAGGGATTGAAATTCCCCAGTTGTGTTGAAGAATGGGGTTTGTAGGTGGAGGGTTGGGTTAGTAAGGGCAAGAGGGGAGAGTATAGAAGGAAAAATGTGAGTGCAAGATGGAGGCCTTTTCTTTCCCTCGTCTGCTGTCTTTGCAGGTACATGATGCAGGGCATAGAGGAGGAAGCTCTCGTTATTTGGGGTTCATTATCTCGTACAGATGTCTACAATTTGTTACAATTTTTTCTCAAGTTAACTTTTACAAAACTCCTCATACAGGGAAAAGTCTGCCTGATCAAATTGTTTATTATATGCACAAGATAAAATCAGACTCCCGAATATGTATGGACATGCCACATTATGAAATGAGACAACTAACACAGCAAGTAGCTTCATCTGTTGTAGAGTTGAGTATTTGGTTAGGCATTACACTCTGACCCAGAAAAGTAGACTCCAGTGGTGCCGCAAGCCTTTGTATTTTATGGATCTTAACTTGATATTATACTATAAAATGTTGGTTTCTAACTTCTTGTTGAGAGATTATGAAAATGCCTTCATATTTTGTATCAAAATACTTAAGTCTTGTGTATTTTTGTATTTTCGAAATACTGTAAAATACTTTCTGTGAAACACTGTGATGACATCTATATATCTATCTATCTATCTTATCTATCAAGCACAAAATCTCTATCTGTCTGAGGCACCCTCGCATGGCCAAGCCCCTGTGATACCGCTCTCAGCCACTGGGAATTTTTGGCGCTGTTTCACACTTGCTATGGGCATGCACATTGCACACGCTACGGGCAGGCGTTTATTTTCCGTTGCTGGACTGATTAACAGGCCCCATAGGCGTCGTCTGAATGCAACACTGTTTGAGAAGTTAGTTATGCTTAAAGGCATCACTAGCTAAGGTGGCTAACGTTACACATACTCATTTGCTCACACAAGGACAGCACAAGGAGTTTTACAGTTTTTTTCTAGACTTTAAATTTGTCTATGTTCCCTGATCTATGAAATATTTCTGTGTTATGGTGACTTGACAAGATAATGTCCTACCTCAAACAAGGACATTTAAAACCTCTTGCACATTTCAAATACGAAATGATTGATAATGTCATAATTATTGGCTTCTAATTGGCTTAATTGATTGGATGGTATTAATGTGACAACCAGATTTTTTTTTGTATTGACATTGATAGAGGTTGTGCACACACCAGTTTTAGGTGTATACAAAATTATTCAATTGTGATGAAACTCACCATAAGTTTGGTAGTGATGGTGTTCAATAACTGAAAAGGTTAGGGTTAGGGTTAGGGTCTTTGAGTTATTGTCACTGATTCATAGTGGGCAATCTATTACACCAAGAGAGTAAATAAGTATATACTTAAGGAAGAGTTCCTTGAGTTAGCGAACATTTCTCAGGGCAGAGGTTTATATTGGGATGTCTCTAACATGAGGGGTCAGCATATCTAATCTGCTGACTGATTATGGGAGGAGTCTCGTGCTTTCAGATGTTTTTCCAGGTAGTGTACAAGTGAAGGGATAGATGAAAAAGGCTATTAGAGAAAGGTTGTTTAAAAAACTGCCTTGGGGAAAGAAGTATTTTGAAAATATAAAAATACAGTATTTTATTTTGATACAGTTTTTGGCTGCTGTATTTTGTATCTTATTTTGATAAATTTTTAAAGGTGAGTATTTGGTATTTTATTTGGAAATAGATTTTGATGTATTTGTGCCCATCCCTGTATTTCACTTTGTCTTGCAAAACAGCAGGGGGCATCTTGATTTGTATTATGTGTTAATAAAATGAAAAGAGAGACACTCACCAGTATCTCCCACATGCTTAAGTATAAATAAAGTGCCAGCATACAAAACACATTCAGAATACATAAAACGAAAAGAGAGTAAAAAGTCCAAAACTCTAGTACAGTAACAGTGAAAGTAAGTTAATGTCTATGTAGAATAGGTTTGGACATGCAACTGATGTGCATACTGGTCTAGTATTTTTATTTATCACACTGCTCTCCAATAGTTCCATGTGGTTGGAAGTGAAGTGCAGTAGATATGCAGTTTTGTTGGTGCCATAAAAACTGATCTTTGTCTTTACAGTTACTAAAGAGGTAGTCTGACTAAGCAGAAAAGTAAACACATTTTCATCTCAAAATGACTAGCAAAATTACACTGTCTCATCTGATCTGCATAAACAAAACAACTGCAGCACCCATCCAAATTCACAAGGAAATTGCGCACTTAAACAAATGGACTTGCACTGGACAAAAATATGATTTTGACAGTATTTGTGCTAGCACCAACTTTGTGCAAGCATGACATTAGATGCTACAGACTATTGCTGTGATTTAGAAGATAGAGGCTTTTAGACTGTTCTCTAACACTTAAAGGTTGAATATGTAGAATATTTATTAAAAGCAATATTTAAAAAAAAATAATACAGCCACGGGGCGTTTTGAGGGGTACAGAATGAAAGTATTGCTTTTCCATAAAAAAAAATATTTAGTCTGAATTAATATTTTTAAAATTTTTTGACGGGTTCGACAATGACGTTCTGACACGTTCTGTGTACATTGTACCAGCCAATTAGCGGCCGGAATTGCGGGTTGCCAGGGTTGTCTGTTGTTCCAGCGCAGCTACTGTAGGCTGGCACTGGGTGAAATGGAGTTGTAAACAAACACGGCCGTGTTGGACTTACTAAAACCAGCGTTTTTTGCTCTCAAATACAACTTTTCATCACAAAACTTCGAAGGTAAGACAGAATATCTGTTAGTCGCTGTAAATAAGTGGTTGTTTACCTTTGTATTCTTTGGCTGCTGGTTCACTGAGTTTTTAGCGCAATAACAGTGGTACTGTTGAACTCGCCAGGGTCTTAGCTTTCATATGAGATGCTATTTGTTTGTGTACCATGAAGTATCAAAACGGTAGAAATGGAAATGTGGAGAGTGGGTTGACTTTCTGACGCTATTAGGATTTTGACATTTGATCATTAACCTCTTAACGCACGCTGTTCCGTTCACGGGACGGGACGGATGTTAGGAGGTAGCCACACGTTCTTCTGAATGTTTTAAACACCAACCCTTAAACATATATATTCATGCCGTACATTGTTGGAAAGCTTAGATTGTTCTGATTCATTCAAGACCACTCACGACTTATATGGTTGCTCACAGCCGTAATAGTATTAGCGATTAGCTCGGCTAGCCACTCAGCTAAGTGAGAAAAGCTATAATGCCTACATACCTTCAAAGTCTTCCCTTTATCCACAACGATCATCTTATGACACAGGACTTTCTGTACAGCTCGCCAAGTATCCATTCTTGTGAAATATGAAATCCGTTTCCATAAAACCGGAATATTTTCCTCAATATGTCAACATGTATTTAGTCCAACACGTAATGTAATAACACAAATAACAAACCATATACGGTCCGTTTACGTCATTTCCTGACCTGCGCGTCCATCTCAGAGTACACGTGACTAGATGTTTACGACCGTGAGCCTCTTCTGCTTCTGACGACACCACACACAAGCCAATCGGTGTTTAGGATTAGGCAGTACATGCAGAGACATTGCTGCTACTCCCACTGGCGTTACAATATAACGTACCTCGGTGGTTTCAAGTCAGTTACAGCGAGGGTATGTTCGCTTCCTGTTTTCAAAATAAAAGCACCAACTCTATCGTTATGGGTTTCTTAATAATAAAAGGCAACGGGTGTTTTATTTTGTGAAAATGACCGGAAGTGCGTTACTCGCTACGGCGAACTTGAGTGGCTCCGAATTCGCAGGAACAAAACTTTAAGCAGATGTTATTTGCACAAATTAGCATCACATTGTGGATCTAAAGGGCTACTTTCTCACCTAAAAAGGTTAGACATGTGCCTTTTATGGTGTCTGGCTGGTCAAACCATTTCACAGGTTAGTCAAATTTTGAACTTTGAAAAACAGCAACTCAACATTTGGCACAAGATCAACTTTAAGAGAAATAGTGCTCATTGTTTTGCCCCTCCTGGTCTTACCGTAATCAGGGATTTATAGAAAACCCAATTTAATGAAACTTTAATAAACTATGCATTCCTTTATTTTCCATCAGAGCATTTTCGGTGTTGTGCTGAGTTTACAGTATAATGCTGTCAAATCCATGTGCAAATGCAAAGGCAGTTTTTAAAGTGTAATTTTATTATATTACTCCATAATTGAAAAATGCATTTTTATGTAATGAAATAAAAGACTGGGAGCCATGTGGTGGTCGAGTGCAGTCTTAAGCAAATTTCATGCCCCTGTGGATGTAAGAAAATCATAAGTCAGCATTCCTGCTGACTAATCTTTGGGTGTACATGGTGTGAGCAATACCTGTGGGATTACACTATGAATCTGACTAATGATGACTGTCTAAGAAAATATTACCTCTGCCTCATCATCATCATCATCATCATCATCATCATAAAAAACCCTAATTCATTAAATTGTAATATATTTTAATTTCCCCCATGAAGCCAAATTATTGGTATCTCTTTTGTCATAATCATTAAATTCATTTGAGTTTTTAATTAAACCCACATCATCCAACTGCTCAACTGCAACTTGAACAACAAATTACTAATGCACTTCTATTTGATAGGTAAACCTAGAATGATTCTTCTGTGTCTGTAGAAGAAGCTCCATAGCTCTATAGGATGGAAAGTGTTTGAATAATTTTGTCTTACTGGGAAGTTGCTGTAGGTGATCAGAAGTATTTACTGTATTTCTGGCTGTTGAGTGGTACTGTGCGAACAATATACTGCATTGTCCTGTGCCAGGGCTACATTGAAGATGGCAAAGCTGGAAAGAGAAGTCAGTCTGGGCCACTGACCTCTCTTTCCAGTCTGGGCCACTGACCTCTCCCTCCAGGTGACAGATGATGTGAACTCCATCAATCTATGGGTGATGGGTTTGTCTGGCTCCCTATAACACAGGCCACTCTCAAGTAACTGTGAACCAGCTCAGCCATTCTGTAATGGGTCTGTGTGAAAAGGATTTGTTGGGAACTCAAACGGGAGGCTAACAGACAGATAGCTATTACCTAACAACCTGCCATTAAAAGGTTGACTGTGCCAGTGCCGGAATAGAAATGCTCCATAGCAAGCCCAATTTCATATAATTGACATTGGCTGATTGTTTACTGAAGTGCACATTTCCAGTGCACGTTTATTATGGCACCACTAGATGTTTTATTTTATTATTTGCTTTATGTCATTTTACCGTGGGGCTATCATTTATAATTTACCAAACTACATCATCCCATCTGCACTGGCTTGCCTTCAACTGGGCTCATCAGCCCCCCAAAAAGTGCCTTTTCCTTTTGGGAATGGTCACCAATAATACATTTCAATTTCAGAGCAGTGAATTATCCCAATTGTAGATTGAGAATTTCTGTCTTCCTGTATTTATTTTTGCAGCACATGTGTTACAGTCCTAGTTCCCTGATAGATGTCCCCACACCCTCGGCCTCTGCTTTGATGTGAATTATCACTGAGCCTCATCTTTGCCCCCAGTCACCCTGTCAGCACCTTTTGATGTTTCCTGTGTGCATTTCCAGATAGAATTTCTAATAAGGAGTCATTATGATTTTGATTTCTTGCTGAATGAGAAGACAGACCTCTGGCATTTGGCCTGAAGTAGTTGGTTGGAAGAAGAACTAATTGAGGAAGTGGTGATATATGCAAGGCTGTAGGTTTGCAGACAGTTTTGGCTCACTGGCATTAAGCAAAAAAAATGCTTACTATACAATATGTGGAAATTAGGTTAGCATAAGCGTAAGTCTTCTCAGTAGGTTCCATTGAACCCACCCACTAGGTAGTAAGTAGCATTGACAGTATTGTTCTTTAATCTTTTATTATGACATATTAGTCAGTGATTGTAGTTGTTTCAGTTAAAAATATGTTGTAAACAATATTGTGGTGCTTTATCATTTCTTGGTAAAATTCTGCGGAGATTCAATATAATATAATTGCCTTTGACAAAGACTGTCTTGAGTGATGAGATTTTCAATATAAGTACTGTATGTGCCACAAGTGCTCACAGGAGATATAGAGACAATTAATGGGATTGTTGCTTCCTTAGAAACCCATTGCTTTAAATTTAATAAATTGAGATTAACCCAAAAGCATTGCAAATACTATACCAAATATTATACAAATATAGCATAAAACAATATTTACTTTATTTTTTGTCTTCTTTATTGGTAAGCGATAGGAGAAATAGAGATAATGTTATGCAGCAAAAAATGCTGGTTTAATTCAACTTCATGTCTGTAATTGAAGGGCTTATTACTGGGTGCTTGTGATGAATTATGACTTAACAAAACAGGCCTTTGGGCTTGCCTCCCTGTGAGAGTCTAGGGAGCACCTGCACTGCCTCACAATGCCTTTTACAGGCCTTATTTAGCAGATGAATTTTAGTTCAAAAAGCCTATTTTTTCTGACATGCAATAGATAGATCTTTTAGGACCTTGAGATGTCAAAGACTTTCTCAGCGTGCTGCTTACTTCATTGTAGGACTGGAAAATCATCTGTGATTAACATGCCAGTGATTGGCACTGAAACCTGTGAAGATCAAGACAATTGAAGTACTTTCTGGGTGCCTGCAGATAACAAATAACCTTTAACAGATTCAAATTTCTGTTTCCATTGAGTAAACTCCTAATTTTCAGAGCAATTTGTGAAAAATACTGGCAGTAATCTTTTCTTTTATGTTTTGAAGTCACACATCTGCCTCCAGCTCATTGCAGTTAATTATACTGAGGACCCTGTATCCTCATTTTTCGCTTTTTTTTCTTTTCTTTTTCTTTTTTTTCTTTTGGTGTGTTCCTAGTGGATCTGCATATTTTTTCCCCAGCTCTACTTGATGTTGTTGCCTGCTGCTTGAGTTCTGAGTGGTTCATTTAGGAGGCCTGGTGGTGCTGCTTTGTCACAGTGGTGAGAGATCAAAGAGGCTACTTAAAACTGAGGTTTAGGAAGAGTTAGAACACCCAGTTCAAGCAGTGCGCTTGGCGTGCTGCGGCTAGTATCAGGTCAGAAATAATGAGCATAGTATAGCCCCTTTAGAAACACAAAACTCATGTCCAAATTTGGACATCATACAGTGGAAACAGGGCTTTACCAAGCTCTCATCAGGGAAGCTGGGGATAAAGAGCACAGGTATACATGCAGGCAAGTCACAGTGCTGAACCAGTCAACAATGAACAAATAAAAAGTGTGGGTGTAAGGCCTTGGCAAAGGGCAGACATAGTAAAGGTCTTCATAGGAGAAAACAGTGCTATGTGTGCAAAGTGTGTGTTTGAAGATACTCAGAGGGCTGCCCTGAGCTGAGACATCTGCACTACAGTTCACAGTGAAAGGATCCCAAGAACACATGCATCCAGCATTGGTGTGTTAGTCAATGTTTTATTCTAAACATTAGCTCTGTCTTATTTCTTTCTTTTAGGCCTCCATTTGTTTAATTTTCTCCATCTATTTTCTTGCATTTCTTTTGTAAAGTAACATACACATACACACACACACACACACACACACACACACACACACACACTCACACTCACACACACACACTAGTAGGTTGTGACCCACTGTGCTACAAGTCTAGCCTCAGTAGTTGTTAGAGGAGCCCAACCATTCTCAGAAGATACCCTGCAGCGTGCACACCAGCTCATCTCTCTCCATGCACTGCCCCAGGCCACAGGCTCCAGACAACCCCTGCCTCGTTACACTCCCCTTATCCACCTCACTGTTGCACTCTGTCTCTCTCTCTGTATTTCTTTCTAAATTACACTTTTCCTCTTTTCTTGTATTGATTCAAATCATTTCAGTCTGTGTACCCGGCCCGCTCAGCATATATCCATTTGTCCTGTGTAAAAACATGGTCTTCCTGAGTAAACATACAGTATATACAACAATAAATATTGGAATTTTCCATGCTATAAAACAAAACTATATTGCATGGTGCCTGTCTGTTGTACAACATATAATAGATGACAGTCCATGATAGAAAATTATTATTTACTGTACATTCCTCCCCTGTAAAGAGCATTATTATTTTACAATATCTGCGTCAATTAGTTTGTCAACTACACTTAGTGAAAGAACTTCCTCTCTGCTGTACACAAATTTAAGTTCTCGTCTAAAGAAAAATACATTTTCAGTGTCATTGCATATTTAAAGTTTTCACTGCTACACCACAGTAGTGGAGATATAAAGTCAGTGGAAAGTAATGGAAATGTTCAGGATTTGAACAGTACACTGCATACGTATTTGTTTTGAAGAAAGATGATTGTAGAATCCAACTAAAGAACCCTCTTAAACTTCTGAGATGTTTTTAAAATGCATCCTAACTTAAGATAAATAAATAGAAAAATAGTAGTGAGTAGTCTTTTACTGTCTTTTAGTTGGGATAGGGTTAGCACTTACACTTTGTTAGAAATGTGTTTCAGACTGCCAATGGTAACAATGAAAGGACAAGATAGGTCAGTCTTACACTAACAGAAACAAACAAATAAATAACATCCCCTCCCTCCTCAGTGGCAAGCAAGATGGACGGGCTGACAAATGCGTTCATCAGGAAGTGGCTGGGAGATGCCTCTCAGAGGTAGGCCTTTTCGGCAAGAACACGCTGCAACTGCCACTTCGATCCATCTGCTTGGGATACAAGCAGGAGAAGGCTCAGATGGTGCTGGAGCTGAGGGAATCCACTGACCAGCTGGTGAGAACAGTGGGCACCCAAATAAGAACGGGAAGGAAGTGGAAAGCCCAGGAAGAGGTCGACATGGCAAGCGGCAGGCTGAAGCACCTTGAGGTAGTCGGCAGAGTCCAGGAGGGTCGAGTAGGCCTTGGGAGGGGCGAGACCCTCTTGTTCTGGTCGAAGGCCTCCAAGGAAGAGCGGAAGGTGGTGACAGAAGTGGCGAGGACTGAGCAGGAACAACAAGGCAACATCAACATCAAGGCGGTGTCTCATTGCCGGCAAGGAGGTTGGACGTCATGAGAAGGAGTCACAGACAGACACAATGTCTTGGTTTGACCTGTGAAAGATTCCCGAAGCGAGGCTCAGTTTCCTGATCAGATCCACATACGACACCCTACCTTGTCCCCGAAACCTCCACCAATGGTTAGGTGCCGAAGAGACCTGTCCCCTGTGCAACAAGATCAATGCTAGCCTCCAGCACATCCTGTCGGGCTGCAAGACAGTGTTGTCCCAAGGCAGATACAGGTGGCGACACAATCTTGTGCTGGGGAAACTGGCAGAGGTGGCAAAGTAGTGCAGACAGGAGGCAAACAGCACACCTTCCGCACCAGTAAGACATCCCATCCTGTTCGTGAGGGCTGGAGAGAACATCAAATTCATTGTGATGGTGGTTATTCTAGGATATCCTCTCCTCATAAATCACTAGTACACATGATTTAAGAACAAATCTGTGCATACGAGTGTTTCTTGTATCTGGCCCAATGTCTGGATAATTACAAATCGATGGATCTTTGTACTTACACTTGGTAGTAAAATGCATTCTTGTTATCTCTTATATCTTGTGCCCACATTGTGCTCAGATGTCATTATGCAAATGTGTTACACAGAGCTGGCGGACTTATATATCCGCTAACCCTAACCCTAACCCTAACCCAATAGACAAGGCACATCCCAGGTCAAGGGAAGCAATGTCACAAACAGACCATTCTTTTTTTGAGAAGACTTACAGCTATAGTTAGGACTTAAGCTAACGGGAAGAGATGGCATTAGGCTACCTTTCGACTTACTCAACCAATCTTTTTTTCTTATTAGTTTGGTCACACTTCATTCACGTCTGGTGAATCCAATGGCGGTTCTAGGGAGGGAGTCCGGCCCCCCCTGTGCCCCCCCCCCCCCCCCCCCCCAATTAAGAGTCTGCATTAATAATCAGAGCTGTCAATTCAGAATCAGAGTGACTTATGCAAATGACCGTTTTCACACACTCACGCTGTTTCTCAAGCTGTATAATACTGAAATGTCTTTTTTAAATTATTAGTTTGGACCCCCCCCAACACACACATACACACACTTTTACCAGTCTATCCACTCAGTGTTGTTTTCATAGCGCTGTCAGAGCTTCATTATTGAATCTGTTCCGCTTGAGAGAAAACCCAAATCAATGAAAGTCTGCTCCACGTTTTCACTGATACTGGCACACATGCACGGCACTGCTCATGCTTGGCTGATGCAGACACACCAGGAAGGTTAAGGTTAAGTTTTATGTCTCTACACACTGTTCAGTTTGCTAAAAAGCGCTAATGGTACATTTTTGGTTGTTACTGCAGAGAGGACTTTGTGTGTTTTTGGCTGACAGTCTCTTGGTTTGACGTTTGTTCCCCCAGACAACATAGACATGAAGTTGTTTTTTCAAATAAGAGTAAAATAAGTCATCACTGGTAATTATTAGTTAAATTCAGCTAACTACACCTGAGTCTCTTATGGACAGGAGCTGACTAATAAAAGCCTGGCTGCCTCATTTATAAACTGGCTCATATAACTGACAAATATTCTACTTTTTGAGGAGCAATCTTTGGCCTGCTGCTGAGGACTTTGGGTAAATTTCCTTTTACTTTACAGTCAGTTGTATTTACATTCAGTATTTATATTAATTATCATTTGTTCTGATTATAAACATGAAAGAATAGATAGTGCTCACTAAATAATGATCACTCCACCACCTCTCCTGACATAGGTGCGTGAGAGTGAGTCAGAGGCAGGTGCAGGATGCAGGGACAGTGCAGACATCCTGCTGTGGTGAGTGATGAAAGAGATTTGACAGTTTAGAATACTTTGTCAATGTGAAACATTTCAGTCAAGGTGTCCTGTATGATCAATAAAGTCGGGAGAGCATCACATATTTGAATATTTGATAACTTAATATCATAATATTCCCTGATGAACCATCTTATGCTATGCTCTCTTTCAAACTGTAAATCAACAATGGACCCTTAGTTGTTATTTATTTGTATTTATTTGCCTAGATCACTCAAAAAAATAAGACTTTGCGAATGACTATCTCGCCTGTATATTACTCTGATTATTAAATTAATCCATAGGTCACAGCTGTGAGGTGTCAAAACACCTGTTAAAAGGCTCCAGAATACAGGAAATGACATCTACTCTGTTAAAAATGCCCCCCCCCCATTACTTCTCCAAACTGAGGAGAAACATGACAACTGCATGTATAAAGGTGAATAAAATAAAATGAGATATCAAAACTGCACAAAATAAATAACGCCACAAAATTAGATATTTCACTTAAATACACATCTCTGCCTTCAAAGCACAAACTAAAGAGGAACATGACAACTGCATGTATAAAAGTGAATAAAATAAATGTCAAAACAGCAAAAAATTAAAAACAGCCCACAAAACGAGATGTTTTCACCTAAACTGTCATTTGTGAAAGTCAATGTGACAGTTGGGCATGTGTTTTACTCTTGATCAGAGTTTCAAAGTCTGAGGTGACAGTAGACAGAGCTACTCTCAGATCTTGCTCAGTGTCCTGTTTCTATCCTTTGACTTGAGCTGGACCAAAGTAGAGAAGCAACTTTCACACAAATTTCTGTCCCTTTTTATCCCTAATGTATGAAAATCCACATTTTAAATACCCTGGGTCATGATTGTTGTTGGGTTTTTTTAGAATATGATGAATACAATGTGTTTTAATGTTGATTTTTAGTTTTTGTAATAAACGCAGGTCAAACTTGTACATTTGTATTATGCATTTTGTTTCCATTTTTGTATACTGTGGGTCACATTAGGAAATGTCTGTCCAAAGAACTGTGTTTAGGCTGTTTTTACAGCTGAACTAAAACTAAACTTTTTACTTGTTTTAGGTGTGAGAGACAGAGACAACCCAGATTAAATGTGGTTCTGCCAGGCTGATTATTCAGTAGTTTGAAGTGGATTGATATTCAGTATTTAAGGGAGTTGTGCTAGAAGAGAGAAGGATATTAGCTGTGTGAAGAGAGAGATTCCTGGCTAATTTAGCATCAGAGTTATAGGGTAACAGGTTTCTGAAGCTATTCAACCAATAAACACCACAAAGAATCATATTGGCAGCTTATGCTAACCATTACATTACCTTAAGCACCCCAGTGTTGAATGAAACACTTGTTGTTGACTTATACATCCCAATATTATAAAATAACTTTGCAGGATTAAATAAAAAACATTGAGTCCAAACAGTACTTAATATACAATACAAATCTGTTAACACAACATCACAACATCTACCAAAAACAAAATCACTTTTACATTATCACTATTCCCATCCTTTCATACACAAGTCGCACAGTTTTGTTATTATCGGCCAGAGATGTAATTGCTCTGTGTCATTACTGGGGCTTTGTGAAAGGCTGCCTGTTAAATGAGTTTCTAATGATGGCACGTTAGACTGAATGTGGGAGCTAAGGCCGAGCAGAATAGCATTCTGTCCCTCTATAACAACCCCCAGCCCTTAGGCCTCACAGAAAACCCACTATCTCTTGACATCTCCACACATCTGGCAGTCAGCCTAAAGACCATGGCATTCAATTAGCTGTAATGAATTGTAATATTGTGCAATTTGAATCAGTTTCTAATTCTGCATAATTACAGGATCATGTCTGCATGGGTTTTATTGCAATTACGTCTGTAACTGAAAGAAGGGCAAGAGTTCAACCAGAGAGGAATGCATGTCTGCAAATAGAGCAGCTTTCTTTGGCTCTTTTTGTTTTAAAATGGAAATTGTGCAAAAATGATGAGACAGCTTTTTATTCTCAGCTTACTCAATTTACAAGGTGAGGCACAATGAGCAAGGCTGTAATAGCTGCTGGGATAGTAGATTGCCCAATTAGATGAGGTCCTTCCAGTGATAAGCTGGCTGCCCTCTCTGTGTGTACTCAAGCACTGTGACCTTGAAATCATTGTAAAGATTAGTTAGAGCTTTCTTGACTAACAGGGCTGCCTTTTGCTACTGCAGGCTTTTCTGGTAGGCCTGTAGTCTGACTAGCATCCTGTCTGTTGGGTAAGAATTGGGGAACTGCCGAAATGTGTTCTAATTACAGAAACATCCCTGTCATGCCTTTGTTTATTTAGGATTTAATGAAATTGAATGTTAACTGTGAAAGATTCTGTCTTCTCCCATGTAGTCCTATCCCTCCTCCCACATTCTTCAAGGTTTGGTTGTGTTCTTGCCATCCCCTTCTTATTCACTATGGTGGTAATGCATTGGAAAGGAGAACCAAAGTCACACTACATTAGTTTGGTGGTGGCTGTTGCTGCAGAGAGCCATTACTCTTCCCTGACAGTATCAAAGAAAGCAGCAGAGCTGGGCTGCGCCTAGCCTCCCGCTCTCTCTCACCATGCGCTACTCGCAGGAAATTGCCTCATACTTCAGCAGGCAGGAGGTGAAACAGCAGTGACACCGATGCATGTGTCACTTTCTGGGCTCAGGGCTTGGGTGGGAGTGGGCTGTGGTGTCACACACAAATGCTGCCTTGGGAGCTGTAGAGGAGCACTGCCCAGGGGAGGTGAGGCCAGGCAGTGCTACAGCAGCTAAGCTCTGGTCGAATACAGTGATGACGGTTCTTGAACTATTGCGGCTGTGTAGACTGAGCTGAGCATAGTGCTGCCATGGAGCCCGACTCATTCTCATCTGGTATGCGGTAACTCATCTATGCCTAGATGAATGAATAGTTTTTCCAGTTTTACTGTTAATGTTCATAGAATTGTTGTCAAATATAACAATTTACCCATATGTGACTGACTTTTTACACAGTCTGAGCAGCCAAACTAGTATAGTGGTGACTAATGGAAGCAATGGGGATGCTCAGCATTTTGTTTTTTTAAGATATTAGTTGTGAATTTTTTAAAGGGCTGAGATGCAGCTATTAGAAGGTTGTAGATGTAGGCTGTTAAAATGTCAATATCTGAATTTAGATTTCGAAATAAAAGGTAAAAAAACTGAAGAAGACTGTAAGTGATGGATAGAAAGGGGATGTTGAGATGTTTTGGCCTGCTGCCTGGGAACCTTTGAGCGCTACAGTGATATGATACATTAAAGAGGGAGAGATGTGCCCTATGTCAATATTAAATCACTTGTCATAGATGGTGTTATTTGACTCCACTCGTGATATACATTAGTTGTTTTATAAGTAATACTGACAAGAAACATATATAATATAAGCTTAGATGCATTTGTGCCTGTCTGTGCAAGATAATGGCAATTTGTGATCACCTCACCTGAAAAGCATTTTCAGAGTTGGAGCAATGTTATAAATATAGAAGCACAGTCAGCACTTCAGGGTCTCTGAAGCATGGGTTAATTAGACCCATAAGGTAATCCTGTTTTTGAGCATCTTATGGGGAATATAAGAAATTCTATCAAAACCCTGTAGGCTATGCAACATGCTTAAGTGTATAGTAAAGTACTGGACTGTTTAATATTTGCAGATAAAATGCATGTTCTATATTTGTCGAGATAGGAGATTAACCTTTTTTCAGGGTTGGTGTTGGTATCTGTTGATGCCATTCCAGCTCCTCTCGCATCTTGCCACACCGCACCCATCATTCTCTGCAGATGTCTCAAGAGGACCAATGTTTATTGCTATTATAAAGCAGCCTTTGTTGTGATCGTGTGTGCTCTCCGTCCTCTTCTCCTTGTTTCTGCTCTCCTTTCATTTTGTGCTGGGCTGGGGGGATTGGTGCAGCCCGCCGCCTCTGCAGTTCTGTGATTAGAAAAGGAGGGAGGGAGAATGCTTCTCAGCAGGACTCTCTGTTTTATATTCATCAAAAGAGCTGCCTTTGATTTGCTCCCTCTTTGACGTGTGACAGCATGGACTGCAGCACCACACTGCTGCTAAGGAAATCGTGCACTTACCACCCCCCCTTCCACACCTCTCACCTTCTCCCTGCTCTCCTTCCTGCCATCCTGCAGCCATGCCATCATGCCCCCCCCTTCCGACTATTACAACCCTCCACCGTCTCCCCACCATCCCCACCTCCTGTAGTCTAACCCTCAGGCCAATGCACCAGCTTATTAATTTCTCCATTATTATTGATATTGCCGTTCTCCTCAAATCATCAGACTTTTGCCAAGGTCATCCTTGCTGAAAGTATGCCCCCGCCTCTTCCTTGCGCCTCCCATCTTGAGAAACAGACAGATAGACAGGCTGAAAAAATAGTGAACTCACTGGCAGACAGAATGGTTGAGACTAACAAAGTAACAAAGAGAATAAAGACAGATGCAATACAAATTTAAAATTCAGTATTGGGCAGATGATGTGTGAAGAAAAAGAAGGATGATGACAATGATGAGACACCCATTAAGTCGCTGCCATATTATTTATATTAGTTATTATTGTCCTAGTGCAACAAAACTAAGGTTTGACAAAGGGTTCAGCTATAATATGTCTATATCTATTTAGTGCCTCTGTCTATTTTATTATTGGCAAAATCTGTTACTTTGAGCTCCTACAATGTTGGAAAGAATATGTTGTCACAGGAGCCCACCCTTTAACCACCTTCAGTTGACACAGGAGCCCACCCTTTAACCACCTTCAACTAGCACACCAGTCAATTCTGCCTAGTCTGTGATAACTCACGCTGCAATCACATACACATTCATACATACACCTTCACCTCACTGTTCAAACACTGTCCCATTTTCATTGTGCTTTACACACATACATGCGCGCACATGCACAGTTATATTTGAACAGGACTGCTCTGTACCACAGAAACTCAGCTGGTTATTAACTGCATAGATTATTTAAGAAATGTTCAAGTTTGCAAACACCAGTAGGAAGAGACAAGAACATGCAGGATGGAGAGAGCTGGTGTTTGTCTGTGTGTGTCTGTGCGTGCATGTGCATGTGTTTGATCCTTGAGGGACAAACTAATGCCATTTGCTGCCTGATTCTTTGTCCCTGCACTGCTGCAGCTAACAAGATTACACATGCCCAAGGTTAGCTCTCTAAAAAAGGGAACATGCTTGTGCAATATTTCACCTCACTCAAGTTTATGCCAGACACTATACATAGACATGTACACATGTGGCACCTCTTACAATAAAATTATATAGACTGCAAGTTGGACGGCAGTTTTGTTACAGTGGTGCATAGTGCAGAAGTGAAGTAACTTTTGTGGAGTTCATACAGTAATTTCTAAATTTGTAGTACAAACTTTATACCACACTTAATTGTTGTCCCAGGCTTTGGCATGCACATGACTGCAGTAAAACACTAATCATCACCTACTGTATATTTACATACTGTTTTTCAACTCCTCTGTCCCCGGTTAGAAAAGATAACTATCAAGCTGTATGCCTGAGACGCGAAGATGTGATGTTTTCATTACCTCATCTCTATAGCATATGTGTCCTCTCTCATTGCTTTGTCTTTACCTAAAATGTCTCTTTTGACAAGAAGCCTTCAGTTCATCAGTGTTACTGTAGCTCTTGAAAGCTTTTTGCTTAGTTGACCCATACAGGAATGCCAACCGAAGTGAGAAGGCATCACAGTAATAGCTAGTCACTGTGCATGAATAATAACAGGGTGTGGAGGTCACAGCACCTTTCAGTGTGCGTGTAGGCATCAGTTTGATTTGGCTGTCAGCTGCGATGGAGTTTGATTGGAGTTTGATGCTGTGCTCTCACCGTGTGATAGCCCTCCTCAGCAGATGACACCAGACTGTTCAAGGTGAACACTCTGTAGTCCTGTCTACATACATGCATGCATCTTATCACCGTCTCCCTAATGGTCCATCACTTAGCTCTGAGGCATCTTCTCTAGCACTCAAGCCAACGTCACCCTCTGTCATTTCAAATGTTCACTTGCCCCAGTAAGCAGACACAGATGTTCGGCTCTTTCTCTCCTGCACCACTTGACAGAAAGGGACTGCAAAGGAGACAAGATTAGATGAGAAGGAAAGAAATGAAGAGAAAGAGGTGTGTTAAAGTCTGCAACACTGCACTTTGTGTCAGAAATGGCACATCTAGCCCCCTGTAATCTCTGAAGCCATGGTGTGGTGTGTCAGTGTTAAGTTGATACCAAGCTTTAGGCCTCTGTCTGTGGACTCGCACATCTGAAGCTCCACTGTAGCACCTAAACCCCATAATCCTACTCAAAAGGACAGCTAAGTGTGTATGTGCTAAAGATTCACTGTTCTTTTCTCTGAACAAAGTATTCTTGCGTATTTCCATTTTTCCTCTCATTCCCTTGAGTTGCCAGTCTGCTTTTTGGCCCCCATTGGACCCCCGGAAGTCTATGGGTGATTCCAGCATTTATCCTTTTCCTTCAGAGTGACTCTTTCTGGAAAGGAAGTGTAGAGGTCATTTTCTTGACTTGGCAAACTGCCTGATGATATACTGAGGACCTGCTAGTAATGTTGATCAGGAACCTACACTTTTAGTTGACCTTTTTGTACATAGCAGAATATTAATGAATAGCTCCAAACCTGTTTTTAATGGCAAAGATTTGGTTGGTAAAATATTTCCAGTTTTATCTCATATCTCGTTGATTTGTAATCTATCTGCAGTTGTGCCAAACTCCAAACACCCCACACAAACCCCCCACAAGATATGTGTGTTTTTGTGTTTTTGTAACTGGGTTGACTTTTCTTCACTATCTGACAGATCCACTTATCAGTATAACTACAGCGATGTAAATCATGTTGAGAGGAAGAGGCAGAGGTTGAATTTGTTTGCTTTCTTTTTTAAAGGCATACTGTATACTGTTTTATTTATGGTGTTTCTGTATTATAAAGTCAAGCTTGGTGTGCATCACTATCATGTCATCGGTTTATCTTTAGTGTGCTTCCTCATTGTCTGCTCTCCTTCCTGTCACTGAAGTCAAGAGTATTTGATAGGGCTCTTGACACGGCTGAGCATTCACCTCCTTTGTTCTCTCAGGAAAGGTTGCCAAATTCAATGGAAGGTAGTAAATAGAAAAATGCTTCAAAGTCAGTACTTCTTACCCAATGAAGCAACAGACATGTTTGTGCACTAGGCACACAGAGAGATTCTTTGGCTCCGAGATGGGATAGAAAAATAAACATTCAATATTAGCATTAAAGCTGCAGCATTATCAGAAATGCTGCACCATACCAGACCTGATCTTATCAGTGACATCTACCCCATAGGATCTCTTAGTTTAGTAGAACTGAACAAATAAAATAAAATACTCTTGTTACATTCAGACACATTCCCACATTTGAGTGGCCTCAGCAGAGCCAACTGCAAGCAATTATTTGCTAGTGGTCAGCATTTGGCCTATCTGTAAGGATTAGCAGTGGGAGTGCTGACCTGGGAGCTGGTCAGCCGTGATGCCGTCACACCTGAATGAGTGGACTCAGGGCTCGACTGAGGCTGGAGGGGTCCGGGGCATTAGGAAAGAAGGCTAAACTCAGCTGGAGAAGCATTTGGGCTGATCCATATATGCAACCACAGTTCTTCTCTGTGTCTTCCATACCAATAACCTCCAACAGAGGTGAATCTTTTGAAATGAACCACTGCATAATGGAGATAAACTCCAGTCATGGGTCATAGCGAGAGATAAGAGCCTGTATTTAACTGGGCAGTTTCATACATCATCTCCCTGACTTGGAGCAGTGGATAGTTTGAAATACGCCAAAGTGTGATTGCATGGGACAGAATGTGTGTGCCCATGTGTGACTGCAAGTTAATGTTTTTTTTCTGTGAGTGTGTGCATGATTATGTGTAGATTTGTTTAACAGTGTTTCTGTGTAAAAGAGAGGGAGTGACCAGAGTTTGCTTGAGTGTGAATGTGAGCGGAGAGAATGAGTGTATGGGTGCGGGCCTGTGTGCGTCTGTTCTGGCGGTGAATGTGATTGTGTTTTGATTAGCTCTCAGTGGTGCACCAAGTTCAGGCCTTGTTGAGATTCTTGCCGCTCTCACATCCCCATCGCTTTCCCAATTTGACAGCTGATGGGATCTCAGATGGAATGTGCGTGTGTGAATTGCCAGCAATATACATAACAACCTAATTTCTCTTTTCCATCTCTCACCCCTTTTCCCCTCCTTCTCACTTTCATTCTACTCCTCTACATCCACCCCATTCATTTGGAGTCATTGCTTCATTTCTTTTTTTCATACACCTTTCATACAATTCACAGGGTTCAGGACCAGTGCTACCCCTTGCCTTTTGGGCAGTAGTTTTTCATCCTGACGGTTCCATGCTGTCTCAATGCCACAAGTCCCTTTATCTCAAGTTATTTACGGATAGTAGGTTCGATAGTACACAATGCCAGTAGCACAAAATTCTGTCATTACGCAATTCCTTCTTGCTGTAAATGGCAACTGTGTCCAGTGCTTAATACCAACAGAGACAGCTGATACCAAAGTATTGCTATCTGTAGAACCATTTATTATGTAATTTTGCTACAAAAAGTACCAATTTGTGGCTTGACTCATTAGTAGTCTTGTAATGATACATACACATACATACACTTACTTTTAGAGTAATTGCAAATAGTATTTACAGTTAATTTAATTTTACCATAGCAGGCCGAGCAGTACCTTAGGGGTTAGCACTGGCTTGCTTCAGTTTCCTCTGACAGTTCAAAAATAGGTTCACAGCTTTTGTTAAGGGTGTTTTTGTGGTGATAAAACTTTCTAGCAGTGCCATGGACCTAAACATGTGTCAAGGAGGGTGCTCACTGGGGAACTTCAACAACATACATAATTCATTCTCACAAAGCTGTCTGATGGCTGGCATGTTATGTGTATCATGGTGCCCACTGAGGGGCTTATATATATTTACAAATGTTAAACAGAAGTATGTACTCATTGTTAAATATAGCTGAACAAAATTCTTTGAACATTAGAGACTGGCCTTAATGTGCATGCACACACCCTTCATTATGGCAGGCTGTTTGACATAAAGATAGATTTGCTTTGAAGCTGGACAGTATATTCCTATTTCATTGCATGTCTGCACACTTACGTGTCACAGGACGGGATCCATTCAGGCAGCTGAGTGGCCAACACACAAGCACTATAGTTACTATAGTTACAAATATGTTTTGGGAGTATAGCCTCAAACCCCCATTTGTTGTCAAATTAAAATGTCAATTACAGTGAATGGCCTAAAAATCTCCTAATGGAATATTGTTAGTATCACAATTTGTTAAAACGTCATGGGGTGTCCTAGTGGCTAAGGATGGCAAATTAAGCATCCCCAGTTCTAGTCCAGCATGGACCTTTGTTGCATGTTGTCCCTCACCTCTCACCTCATTTCCATCTCTCAAAAAAAAAGCAAAAATTAAAGAAATATTTGACTGGATGCATTTCTCCAGCCTGTTCCTCTACTTGTTTAGGTATTTTAAAATGATTGTTAGTAGCTGTTTTGTCTTTTGCCCTCCCTACCCCCAAATACCCTACAGTGTTCTCTGTCACTGCCTGATCAGAGTAGCGTTTGCACAAGCAGCTCCGCCACCTTGGACAGCTAGATATACAGTAGCAACAGTGCTTGGGCAAACCACAGACAGAACTGCAGTAAATCTGGTAGTAATAATATGAATTTTTTAAAATTTAGTTATGATTATGATTGTATTTGCTAATGATTATTTCCGACGGCAGTGCGTGATTCCCTGTCATAGCATAGCATTTCTTTTTTCCAATTCAGTTTAAAGGAGCTAATTGACATGAAAGTTTCTGGAGCAATTTGCTTCCAGTGTGAATCTGCGCAGATATTTTGGCTTTTACTTTAGAGTTATCATTAATCTAAGAACATATTGCTGTACACTCTAAGGTTACACATACTCTTTTGCTCACACAAGGACAGCACAAGGAGTTGAGTTCACATTTAGCAACCTTAGCTAGTGGTGTCTCCTCAGTTGATGCCTTTAAGCACAACTAACTTCTCAAACAGTGTTGCATTCAGACGACGCCTATGGGGCCTGTTAATCAGTCCAGCAACGGAAAATAAACGCCTGCCCGTAGCTTGTGCAATGTGCATGCCCATAGCAAGTGTGAAACAGCGCCAAAATTTCCCAGTGGCTGAGAGCGGTATCACTGGGGCTTGACCATGCGAGGGTGCCTCAGACAGACAGACATTTCGGGCTAGCTAGCTAGCTAGATAGATAGATGTCATCACAGTGTTTCACAGAAAGTATTTTACAGTATTTTGAAAATACAAAATTACACAACACTTAAGTATTTTGATACAAAATACGATGGCATTTTCATAATCTCAATTAAATACAAATTATAAAATAGTATTTTGTATTTTAAATACGTATTTTAAATACATGTATTAGAAATACTGCCCATCCGTGGGAGCAGCTTGCTGTAGTATTAAATGCACATCTCCCTCCCTTTAAAGGCCATAAAGCATGTTGGGATGCAGTGAAATGTTTACAATGCTGTGGTTGGCTCCTGCAGTATGCCTGGTGTGGAGGATATTATTGCAGCTCACAGTTCTAATCATTCATCCTTGGCCATCAATCAAACCTTGTCCCATTTTTACCACCCACACCACAGGACTTCTAAAGTCTGCATTTAATTTTTTTATTGTTTTACATTTTGCCTTTATTTGACAGTCAGTGCAGAAGACAGGAAACACAGTGAGAGAGAGATAAGGGTATGACATGCAACAAAGGTACTTCGGCTGGGAGTCAAACCATGGACATTGCAGTTATGTGGTATCCACTTTAACATTTTGTAACCAGGGCACCCACAAGGGCAATTTTATTTTATTTTATTTTTTCATCTTTTTATTAGTTTTTCGTATAGCTTCAGTTATGCCATTTCACCAAAATAATTATTTATACATGAATAGGTACTCCTCCCCCCTTCCCACCGTGCACACACCCAACAATGCCATCAGGCAGATAAAAAAAAATTAAAAATTAAAATAAATAAGATAACATTTAACAGAAGGAAACAAAACCAAACAAAACATAAAACAAGAAAACAAAAAAAGCACAGAATGTACCAAATGACTGATGATGTATCAATTCAAGGCATGACAGTATTACAATCAGTACTATTAACATACAACAAAAATGGGTTCCAGATCTTTTCAAAAGTATTACCAGCACCAGAGAGACTTATTCTCATTTTTTCTAATTAAAAAAAAATACAAAACATCCTTAATCCAGTTTACAGAGGTAGGCAGAGCAGTAGATTTCCATTTTAGCAGTATCAATCATCTAGCCAGTAAAGTTGCGAATTCAATCATGTCCTTTTAAGCAGATGTTAGGTTCAAAGAGGATGGCAACACACCAAATACAACAGTAACAAAGTTAGGAGCGATGATCTACCCAATAACTTTAGACAGTATGTTAAATATTTCAGACCAAAACATTTTTATAGAAGAACAATTCCAAAACGTGTATAGTTTGCTGGTGTTTGCTGACACTGATCATACATACTAAACGCTTTTTTCAAATATTTTTGAAACAAAATTCCATACTTGAAGATCCTTTAGGGAGTGAGAACAAATTGACTAGTTGTTGAAAAGATGCACAAGGGTACTTTTAATGCCTTTCTGGAATGCTTATAATCACCATACCCAATTAAATAGTATTTTCTTTTGTGTCAGGAATTCTATAAATGTCTAGGTTCTGGTGTGTGGTTGTCTGTAGCCTCAAGGATGGAGAGAAATGTGTAAAGTGAGAGATCTTACTGCTGGCTTTTGAGAGTCAAGCTCTTGGTATGAAAGTACAACAGTACAGAAAAGTGACACAGGTTGTTTTTTTATTATTTTGTTTTGTTTTGTTTTTTTTCCTCAAAGTTAGGGTTAGATTTACTACTAAAGTTTCATATTTAAATGAGTAATTTATTGTGTCATCCTGCTTGCAATTCAGGCTTTATGAGTCACTGACTGAGTAATGAAGTTAGACCACCACTGATCAGCCAGCCCGGTGTTGGAGTTTCCCCACTTATGTCCAAAATGTATTGACGCAAATACTTTCTATTACATCTTCAGGGGGCGTTTGCAGAGGAGTCTGTACAGAGCTCACTCTCAACACCAACCTGCAGTTTCAGAGAGACATGCATTTTACCAGCATACACAGTGGCTAGCAGCTAGTTAGCATGGCTAGCAATATTGGCATAGGCATGTCATGCAGTGTGTGGCCCATAGACTATCTAGATAAGATGTAGTCTAAGAGTACCATGCCAGGCAGGTGACAGGTGTGTTTATCATCATGTCCATATCCAGGAATTCACATTATAGACACTACTGCTGACTATCCCTGTAACAAATCGACCACAATTTCACACATTGGCCATACATAGTCAAGCCATATACTAGCATTCAACCTAGTCTTGTTTAATTTTAAAACAGTGTATAGTGATGGAAATATTTTGAAAAGGTCAGGGGAACATCCAACAAGGGTCTTCCTGAGCTAACTGAGCAAGCGGGATATCACTTTTCTACTTTGTATTTTACAGGATGTTTAGTGACTGTTCACTCTGATATGCAGTTCATGTACAAAGTTTTGAGTTATATTCAGGTAGGGATAACTGTCATGCACAATCATGCCTTTGGATTAAATACTGCTGAGATTTTTACAACTCAACTTCCTTGCCAAAATCAATATCGTCAGTCAGTAGCTGTGGTTACTGCTGCATACTTCCTATATCCTGTACTTTTCTACTATGGTGATCTTAATACTGTTTTAATCTTAACTTTAGTCACACATATCACTACACAAAATACAAACCTCGCTCCAATGAATGCATTTCATTATATTTAATCTGGTTGTTTGGAAAAACTTGACTTCCCATTGGATGCAATGCTGTATGTCAATGAATGCCAATAGAATATATGAAACACAAGGTATATTAAATTGTATTTTTATTGATCAACAAGAACAATATTGAGTCAGTCAGTGTGGTCAAGTCACAATATTAAAATTGTCAAGTGATTCTTATCCATGCAATCACACAACAGGGACATTTTTGTGCATTCACTAACTGAAAAGAGGCAACCCCTAAGTCAGTGTTGGTGTAAACTCTACCTGTCCTCACTGGGCAGAAATTTTTTTTTTCTTTTCAGGCCCAGTTGTGAAATCTGTCACAATTTCCACTCCCCTACATCATTTCTTTCATCATGCTTTGCAAGACAAGATTGAGGAGATGAAACTAAGCAGAAAGAGTTGTTGTTCCTATCAGCAGCAGCTATATGTTTTATTTCATGATGAAAAGAAGTCTGGCTTTGTTTATTAGTAGGAAAGAAGTAGGTTGCTATGCTGTTGACTGAGCAGCGCTAATTAAAATCCCTGTAGAGCTAGGACTTTTCTATCTGCTGCTAAACTTTGCAGTGCTTTTGAAATGCATTTCTATTTTTAGATGATCCAATTTGTGTCATCCTTGGCAAACTGTGTGTGTGACCATGTGTATACACAAATATGAAATGGTTGTGCAGTAGATATTATAGATATTATAAATTTGTTGCAATGTGTTGTAAAGAATTTTGAAAGAAAAATGTGATTAGTTTCAAAACATTAAGTCAAATTAAGTCTATTTTATTTGTGTAGCACATTTCACACAAACATAAACTCAATGTGCTTTACAATAAAACATTAAAAAAACAAAATTGGAGAGAAAACACATAAAATACTCCACATAAATAAAATACACTTTCAGCCCCCATACAATGCACAGACATGAATAAAATACATTGGTGTTTTTTGGGGGAGAGGGGGTTCACATACACACAAACACACTCACTCACACAGGCAGTTTGTTCTAAAGAACAGTACCATAATGACAAAATGCACCTTCACCTGATTTAAATTTAATTTGGGGTACATTCACACATGCTTGACGATCTGAGGGATCTGATTGGGCTACAGCCAGTGAGCATGTCAGATACATGGTGATTATGTATGATGGTACCAAGAGGGAGCAGATTAAATAGCAGTGGACCAAGAACTGACCCTTGTGGAACTCCTTACTCTTACGTCTTAAGATGTGAAGTTGCAAAGGGATACAGAGAAAGTGTACCGCTTGAAAAATGGTTTAGAGCAATGTACTGTGTCCACACAAGATAACTGACTTGAATTTTTGCTATCAGGATAGGTGACGTTTATTGCAATGGTCAGTTAGGCAGGCTTTGGTAGGAGGGAGGGGAACAATGCATTTACCTTGTGGGCATTTTTGTTTGTTTGCCGAGAGCATGCGCACACTTGATATTTCTGACTGGCTGTTTTGAAACACCTTGTTTCATGATCTTTGCTGCAGTGCTGTCTCAGTACAGGCAAAAACCTCATGCACACATACACCACTTACACTACATGGGCAGATGTGGAAAGTAAGAAATAATCAGTGGTACAGCACAAGACAGGTGTCAGCATGTTTCCTTCACTGCCCATAAAAGTTAATTAAAGAAAAGGAATTTTTATTGTGCGCCATGGCTCAAGAACAGACACAAGGCTGCTGCTTAATAACAGCCTCTACTGAAGCTACTGTCACAAGAGGTATACAGCTAAATAATGGCTGGCTGCAGATGTGTACATTATGTAGGTTTGTACCTGAGTCACATAATTATTTTCACATTTTCTAGATATACAGCCAAAATATGCTAATGGTCAAGTCTATGGGCTGACAATGTAGACCATCTTGATTACACAAAGAGCAATGGTGAGTAAGTAAGCATTTTTGATTAACAATCATTTTCAGCGCCAACCTCTGACATACAGCACAGTATACATTGTGTTTTCCTATTGCTGCTTCAAAATAAATTCTATTCTTCATTTTTCACCAGCTGAGTGCTTTTAACTTGAAGCAGAAGCAGTAGGAAAAATGTTCACTTTCATTAGCAATAACATTAGCAATAGCAGTAATGCAACAACAGTAAATAGTGATATCATTGAGATAACATTATAAAAGTAACACTGGATCACATGTACTTTTTTTTCCTGTGAATCCCTCATGCATGGGTAGTAGAGCTATCATCTTTTTTTCAAAATTCAATCTTTCATTTGAATGTGGGGAAGAATTACATATTGAAATAGTTAGGATGTTTTTAAAATTCACTATCCCCTAGGCCTATCGCATTCTTTGACCTAAGCTACACCATAGATGGCAAATTAACAACAAAGTTGTAAAAAACAGGTGTCTTAAAGCGACAACAAATCTGAGGACTCTGACTGCCTACAGTGCAATCTCAAGACACATAACACAGTTGTATGATATCACACAGGGAAATATACACTGAACAGTAAAATGCTCAGACATTGATGCATTGACAGTTACAGTAAATTGTATCTCTGACACATTATGATGTATGGGCTGTGTTTGAATTAATTCAAACAAATTACTTAGTACTTTAGATTTGTTCATACCTGACTTTTTGAAAAAGCGGCAGCCCTAATGAGTAGGCAGTTTAAGAAGAAATTGCAGTAGTGACACCACCACTAACAGTGAAAATTACTATTTGGAGAGGTAATTACAAGATGCTATTTAATTGAATGGCTAAAATGTCAAACAAGTATTTTTGTAGTTGTAAGTGTTGTATGTTCTATATTCAGAGGTTGTCCAACTTGAACGCATTAGTCAAACTTGGACAGTGTCAGATACACCACACTATGAGGATTGTGTAATATTTTAGACTTCAGTCTCAAACACTTCTGTGTGGAACTTAAAGGGTAGTTATATGTTAACTGTGCTTATATGCTGTCCTCTAACTACAGGTCTAAATGTAGTTCAACTTTAATTACCAGGAAGAACTTGGTACTAAATGAGGTGGCAGTGGAGGAGATGAGAAGGGAGAGGGGCGGGGGGGGTAAAGGATGCATTAAGCAATTAAAGTTGGTGATCAGCAGAATGAAGTGATGCAATGATTTTTCCTGTAATTGTCATAGCTATCACGGATGATTACAAACAGCAGAGGAGATAAGAGCAAATGGCAACAGCATGCTGCTTTGACAGTTTTTCACACATAATCACAGTCAACTGAATAAATACTATTGGTGTGTGAATATACACAAATACTGTCTATATATTCACACATCACTCAATGCTGCATTATGACAAGATAATTGTATGTGTCCCTTGGTAATTAAGTATAATAAGATCCACCAGAATCAAATCAGCTTCCATTAAGCCAATACTAAAAATGCCGCTGCCTTTGAAATGTATCTACATATTTTCACCATCTGTGCACATATGCTTAAATAATTATGTATGCATATATATTTGATGAACAACAAAGACGTTAGCGCCCTGCAGTATTTTTGAGCTTGAGCCATGGGATTATGTTAACAGTGTTCACACAACCTCATCTATGATTCATTTATTGCCAGAACCCAAGCCACCACTGTTTTACTCCTCAGAGCTTTGTTGAGCCTGTCTGTGGGAGATAGCCAGTGGTGAGACACAGGCTAGGCTAAAGCATGGAAAGATAGATTTAAAAAGGAAGATGGTAAGACGACAAAGAAATGTAACCTTTTGTGGTGTTGTGTTTGTAACTGCTGTTCTCTCACCCCTATTCTCTGTTTTCGCTCCTTTCAGCCTTTCCCTCCCTCCTTTACTGCAGGTCTTTCCAGCCCTCATTAATGCAAATTTATGCAGCCTGGCTGGCACAAAACCAGCAGGGAGGGGTCCTCTCCCTTGATTACCAGCAGTGAGAGCGGGGGGTGTGGGAGGCTGGGGCGAGGGCGACCTGGACAGACACCTCATTTAATTTAATACATTGGAGCATGCAGCAGCGGGGGAGTTGAGGCGAGGGAGGGGGATAATCAAGAGCCTGGGCCCTTATAAATGTGCTCTGAGATGACATGGAAGAGATTGGATTTGGAAACGAAGAGCAAAGAAGAGCAAAGCCAGGCGGAACACAATTGATTGATTCCATTCAAGTGATCGTACCCACTGATGAGGAATGAGTTATTTAATTTTTTTCTGAGGGAGGAGGATGTGGTGAGGGTTTTTGTTTTCATTGCCTATCCCTTATTCAGCAAGCTCCCCCTTTTACAATTCCAGTTCCTGAAATAGTCACCATAAATTTCTGTTATGCAACTAAATATTCTGCAAATATTAAATACAGTGAAATATTAAAATCCACAAAACATTTGCACCCTAAAGAATTAAATGTATACTGAAAAAATAATAATGGTAATACATGGTACATCATCAAGCATCATTTTTATTTTTTAAATGCACCTGCTACATTAAGACTGTGCTACATTTTAGTTTCAACTAATTTAATGATATAGATTATCCTATACTGAATAACCAGAAAAATAGAATGTCTGGACAGTCAAGTACAATACAACAGGCCTACATTTATACATTTTTGAATTATGTAATGGTTCCATTTAAAAACATAAATACATACTCCTCTGAATATACCATGGCCCAATACAACACCATCATAGACTCTGCCCTTGAATCAACACCTCTCTAAAACAACTCTCTTCATGAAACTTTAAAAATTACAGATTTTTAAAGCTTCATGAAGATAATGTTTGTTGCATACCTGTTCAGCTGGATTGCATTACTGTACATTATGAATGTTAGAGTTGTTTGGCCAATCCATGTAGGATTTCACTGTCAAAGGAAGATGGGAAACTGACATAATATAATTTAACATGATACAGATGTTCCCTGATCATTGGCTCTGCCCAAAACGTTAAGCAGATTATTGTTTTAACATCCAGGCCCTAGATTAGGCTAATAACCATGTCTGCCAATGGCCCGGACTCAGTACTGCAACTCTTTAAGGTAAGGTGATACCTGAACCCCTGCTCTCCCCTCTTCTGAAGATGAGCAATCCCATCCTGGGGCTAGGCACCTCTCAAGACGTCAGCTGAGGGTTGAAACACCACCCGCCCACCATTCCATCCATACTGTGACGAATGGCAGGAAATCAGATGTTGGCCATGACAGGCAGATTATAAGATCCCTCTGTCTACATGACTTAGCCCTGTCTCTGCTTCTTAATCGTTAAATGTGATTAAAGCAAACAAACGAAGCATTATTAGATTAGTCAGAAGGACATGGAGTCTTTGTTGCTAATTATCTTTTCCTTTTTAATGAAATGCTGCTTGAAATTAACATTGCTTTCACTAATTTGATTTAGCATTGCCCCGAGAAATACCAGACAGCTCTCATTTGCCTGCAGTTTGAGATCCTTGTCAGGGACTTGAGATCAAATGTTGGAGCAAGGCAAACATTTCTGTTCTTTTGCAAAGTTCACAGGAACTGATTAAGTTACTGGTGCTGCACTGTACAGTATATGCATTACAGACTTTTTCAGGTAAGACCAGAGAGACACTAGAAATGAACTAGAGAATGTTAAAGGCACACAAGACATACTGTAGAAGAGTATAAACAAGAAACTTAATAAAATATAAATGTCAGTGTCATATAGTGAAATTAATATTGCAGTGGTCATTTCAGTGGACGCTCAACTGTGCTAGTGCTGATTATGTTCGTTAGAAAGCTGTTGTGTGCTTGGATTAAAGAGGGTTAGCGTTTGCATGAATAGTGTGTGTGTGTGTGTGTGTGTGTGTGTGTGTATCTGTAACTGGCAGCGGGTGTTGCATTGTTGTTGAAAATAATCCTGTCTGCATAATCCTCCTTTGTGAGGTTCATTAATTGCATTTAAGATGGGATGCAATCTAACTGATTCAGACCCTGCTTTAGAGCTTTTCTTGGCTTTTGTTGTATAAAGACCCTGTCGCTTCAAAGGCTATATGGTCCAGTAAAGGGTGTTCTGAGATTTTAATTTAAATTTACACTGCTTTTTATCCCCTTGACTTATAGCACTGTGGCCACATTGTGTGTACAGTGGCAAAATGAATTTAACAGCTTGCCATTTTCAGAGTGCAGCTGCTACCAGCCACTGCTGTTTATGTGGTTTAGCTTAGGGCAGTAAGTCTAAATTATTCTCTTTTTTGAACAATACATCGTCAATCATAAAGTGTAGTATTTTATATTATATTTCTGACAACATATTCTAACTACATTGAAGATGGGTTGTGTATGTCATGATTGTTACATATGTACACTGCATTCCTTGTGCTTCAGGTAGTGCTGGGATATTCATTTAAAGCCTTATTGCTTTGCAGTGGAAGCAGTGACATTCTTTTTTTCCCTTCAAATGTGTAAGTGTAACACCAATAATCATAAACCTAAATGTCCACATAGTCATCCTTGCCAATGGGTGAAACAACATTTGCATGTTTACCACACAGACAACAGCAGATCAGTGATAATTCATTTGAAATATGTATTGAAATGGATAAGCATTTTCAGTGGAAATGGTGTTCAATGATTATCTGTTTAAAGTAAAAATGTAGTGTGACACAATGAGAAAGATGATTTATTAAGTTAGCCATGTGGATAATTGCACACATCCTCTCCTCCTTGTATAGAATAAGTCACTCCAGCTACAATTATTGGACAGTAAAGCTCTAAAATATTTTTGGAAATGTGTTTCCTAATTATATTTGGCTTACATTTGCATTTGATTCATGGTCAATTTCGCCATAGAGAAAGAACAGGAATATGGGAGCACTCAAGCAGCCCAGTGTGTGATCGAAACACAGCTTTCTCTCAGCCTTGCGTCTGAATTACTCCCCATTTTTATTTTCCTGAATGAAACTTTAGGAAATCCATTTAGGATGGCCTCTGCTGCTCTGGCTGTCAGAGATGCAGCCGCTTAAAACCAGAGGTCACCTCCACACTTGTTTAATAGCTACTCAGAACACCTTAGTGAGTGTGTTTTTGCCCTTGCTGGCAGTAAATACTCATGGACCGAGCTAGGTTTATCTTTTCTCAGTGTTTTAAAGGGATACCTCCTTTTTAACAGATTATAACACTGAAAACACAATCAAACACTCATTCAGTGTAGGCTTGAATAGTGGCTCTGAATAGTTTGTAGCTTGCTTTTGTGGAGGATGACAGCTGTGGTTAGTAATTTGGATTCCCAACCTTTACAATGGACTCCAACACCCATACAAGCATCTCAAACCACAGCGTTAAACACTTCTCCATTGTCCACCTATATGGTCTGTATGTTCCAAGCACTCATATTTTTGCCAAGATGTGACAAAATATGGCTAAATATGGAGGTTCTGTTTATGTTAGCCCTTTTAACTTTTGGTTTTGTTAAAAGCAACAAAGTTGACTTACATTGGTCCTGAGACAAGCAAGAAAAAATAGCTCACTGTGATATATGGATGCAGTGTTTTTTAGCCATATTTTGCAATGTTTGGAGTCCATTAAGCATACAGAAGAACAGTGCAAACAGGGATTGTGCTGCAGGAGTGGTTTCAGAAGTTGGAATCCAAGCTGGGAACAGCTGCCTTCCTCTTCAAACGCACTGCAAGCAAATGCACTGAAAAGAATTTCCCACTCAACCCCTGTCCCAGACTTTGGCAGGCATGGTGCCTGCTCCACGTAGTGTCTACCAAGGACCACCAGCGTCCAACTTCATGAAGTACTCTGAATTCATCTTGCAAACTAAAATAAGACGAAGAGTCTATAGCCTTACTACTAGCTCTGTAAAGCTTAGGCACAGCGGGTTTAAATGCTAATGTGAGCATGCTCACAGTCATAATGCTACCATGCTGATGTTTTGCACATATAGGGCCTGATGTACTAAAGGTCTGCGTGTGTAAAAATGTGTGCAAACTTGGCATCACCAGAAAAAGTGTGCAAGCTGATCTACTAGCACATTTGCCATAATGAATATCTCATATGGGGCGTTTCAACCCCAGTGTGCAAAATACAGGGAGGAGAAAATGCAAATATGTTATTTAGCACACACATTGTGATTTACTAAACCTGAAGATAATTTTACTGACGGAAACTGCGTCTATAAATAATACCTTTGAAGGGCAGGTATTAACTGGCTGTGCACTGCGCTCAGATGACTTCTGTTACTATGGAGAGGAGGAGAAGGAAGCACAATGACAGAATACGCATAGGACGGAGTTTTTCCACCTGTATTAATAATTTTGGAGTGGAATATTTTTGGTTTTACTAACAACGTTGACTTTTTCACAAATAATCTCCCATATTTCAGTTTTTCTGGTAATATTTGTTTTTGTTATAACTCAATATATTTGTTAACCTCTTCCACTAGAGCCTGATCACATTTCATTTTGCGCTTGCAGGCTTTCTGCTCATCCAAACTCTCCATAAAGACACGCAAAAACCCTCATTTAGATACTGCTGTCTCCACCCTGTTGCACCTGTTTTCATTTACGCAGTTATTCTTAGTAAATCACCCGCAAAACGCATGCAAATGAAATGCGCAATCTATTGCACTGTGCACGCAATTTAGTACCCAACATTTGGGATCTTAGTAAATCAGGCCCATAATGTTTACCAAGTTCACCATCTTATTTTACATTTGCAAATTAGCACTGAACATGACGAAAAACATTTGAATCATCGGTCAAGAAGCCCCTCAGTCAAATCTACTTTTGTCAGTTGAATCACTACACTTTTTTAGCCGCATCAGAACAAAGAGCAACACAGAATATACATATGCCAGGTATACACATTTACAAACCAAATTTTGTCTAAAAATTACCAGGCCTAAGTGTAACTGAAATAGGCATGGGTGATGGAAATGGAGGGCAGCACAACTCATTTCTGTTCACTGCTAAGACACATTCAGTTCAGTTGCTGAAAGTTAGCATTTGGCTAAACTATTTTTGAACAAACACTGATCTGACCTCCTGTACTTCATCCAGTGTGGTTGACTCTTTGGCTGACAGTGCTGTCAGCAGTCAGGCAGGAGAGAAGCTCAAGTTGCACTAGGGTTTATTACTGAACTATAACCAGGATGCAAATTTTTCATGTCTTTGACCCTGTTGTTCAACAAGACTTGACATAGGCTGCCTAGTATGGGGTGGTGTACTGTAACTGGGTGAAGGCTGCAAATATTATTATTGTCATAATTGTACGTAAGGTGTATACCAATAATAATGTTGGGTGTTAAAGATAACAACATGTCTTTAGATGAGAAGAAGCTGGAAGCACAGCTCCAGTGATATTTTATATCACAGAAACAACAGATCTATGTATATAGAGTTCAGACTTTTTCAAAGTCTTAAAGGACAATGTTAAGTCTTATTCCACACTGATGACTCAACATTGCAGGGCTCCAATTTTACATTTTTAGGGGTACAGTGTAAACCCCCCACCCCCCCAGAAATTACATTAATGCATCTTTTTTCACCATAAATATACAGTGTGCACAAGATGTAGACGCAAAATGTTTTAATAGCGATTACTAAAGAATGCTATTTTCCAAAAATAATATTGACAGAGTTTTTAGTATTGACAAGTATTGAGAGTTGAAAATGATATTAAAGCACTTAATCCATTACCGAATAAATCTTTGTGCAATAGATGCTCAGTATATATAGTAAAAAAATGTTCATGGTAGCAGAAGATAAGAAATGTTGATTAAATGTATATCTGGCACATTGAACTAACAGACTTTTGTCTATGGCTCAATTTATTTTTAACATGCAGCATTCCCAAAATTTGAGGATCCTGATTCACTAAGGGCGCTTTCTCACCACTAGTTTGATTATTTGGTCCGCATCAGGCAGTAAAATTGTTACTATGTGTGTGGTCCGCGTTTACACCTGCAAGCGAATCAAGATTGGTCTGATTGATGTTCCCTCATCTTCCGGTAGGTCGGCATTTGGTGCGGAGTCAAGCGGACCGAGACCACCTCTTATAACTCTTTTTGTGTTTAACCACAAAACAGTCCACTAAAGATTGTGCAGTGGTGTTACAGAGGTATCCTACCTCACAATTGATCTTTGGCTAAGGTTAGAAAGCACACAGACCTGATATCAGTCAAGTTTAATTTTGGCCTGCCATCAAGTTAGATATGCCCTGCTGTTGGCAAAGTGATGTTAGCTGTCAGCTAAAAATTAGAAGTGTTACCTGAATGTTTTGTACAGTGCTCTTTAAAAGATTTGTCAACAGATTTGTTTGAATGAAACCTAAGTGAATATGTGTATTTTCACAGTCCAGGTGTCAGAACACAGCGTCACTCACACTGGTGTGACCAAATAATATGTTGAGCCTAATTGTGTATATGTTTTGCCCATGCTCATACTTAATCATATACTAATAAATCTATAAATGTAGTGCTTGCATGTATTTGATGATAGATGAGATGTGCTTTCTTTCAGAAGGACAGAAGAGCAGGACAGCAAAAAAAAACCTATAAATAGATGTTCATCCCTGCCATATATGTGGGAAGAATACCTACAGTTTTTTTTCTCTCCCCTTTTTTTCTCTGGCTGGTGGCAGGAGGGAACTTGCCATGCATTTCACGTTGAGCTCAGAGTATGTTGCTATGGTGGTTGCTAGGGATTTAGCCTAGAGTGACGTGGAAAGTCCAAATATTGAAGGTGTCCTTCTAATGCAGCAGCAATGAGCAATGGAAGGAATGAGCAGTCATATATATGTATATATATACACATATATATATATATTTTAATTATTATTGTAATGTGCCCTTTCATTATCATGCCTTTCTTTTCAAACTTTCAGATTTTCAAAACGCAAAAAGGACTCCATTTAAAGGCACAATCCACAGAAAAAAGGGAAAACACTGCCTTTCCATATAATTTGTAGACTATTATCTGGACAGTTCACAATTCTCTTGCAGTTTAATTTTTGACAAACTCAAAACTCAGCTGTTGAACTGACTTATTTGCTGGTGGAAAACATGGAAAGTATGCTAGTAAGCTAGTATGTATGTTAGCAGTATGTATGTTAGCAGCTAGCAGTGTTTATGCTGTTGGTGCTATTTTAGGAATGCAGCTGGGGCAAATATAAGTAAAGATTGTGATTTAACTGTTTTGGAAAATGTACTTGTTTCCACCAAGAGCAACTGCAGATAAAAAATGGCTTTAAGCTAACTCTGGTTCAGTACATCAAATGGTAATATTAATGTGTAATATTATACAAGGTCTTGAGAATTACGGGGGAACAATAAGCATTCCAAGAACTCCTATACTTCTATCTGTATTTGTTGTTTTCTAGGAAGCTCACAGAGTGCTGTGTTTTGTAGTTACGAACAACTCTGGTGTTACTAATGTCAACTTAAGCTTTTTAACTACTACTTCAAATCAATTATCCTTGAGTCCCTCATTTCACTAGTTTGCGCTACCAAACCCACCACCTGCCTTCTACATCTTGTCTTTTTGGATCTCATGTGATTTCTGTTGTTATTAAGTCACTCACCTAAACTCCAATTATTACACCACTTATAAATAAATTACATCTTGACCTTACCATTCTCAGTAATTACAGATCAATTTCTAAACTTCCATACATGTCATAGCTGCTTTAAAACATTAAAGGCAGTCAATTCCCCACTTATGTGTCCAGTAATAGCTGTTTTCACACACACACACACACACACACACACACACACACACACACACACACACACACACACACACACACACACACTCCACTGAAACTGCTTTAGCCACAGTGATGCTGCCACTCCTCTATACCCTTATTGCTTGATCTCAGTGAAGCATTTGATACTGTTGATAATGGCCTGTTATTGTGCTGTCTTCAGTATCAGGTAGCCATCCATCACTTTGGTATGTGACTAATGTAAAAAAGTCTCTCATTGTATAATAACAACCTTTATGGCCCAGAAAGTTACATATGATGCACCCCAGGGCTCCGTCCTGGGTCCTCCTATGTTATCAGTAGGTGACTAATTACAATTTTGGGGGGTCCATTTTCATTGCTATGCTGATAAAACAAACTCATTCCAGTTCAACCCAGTTTATCTACAGTCCCACAAATCCCTGCCTATCGGAAACTTAAAAACTGAATGTCTTTTCCATGTACATACTTATTGTTGGATCAACCAAACACAACTGGGACGATACACTTATCTCACGATTCAATACTTTCACAATACTTGTGCGCTGATTCAATTCAGAAGTGATTCTCGATTCAAAACTGATTTCTTGATTGTGACCAACCAAAACCTAGCCTGGAGTTGTTAATATGTATTTTTTTTATGATATGGATTTGAAAATTGGGTTTACATTAAAACCTAACGCTGGCTTAACGCCAACAAAATTGCCCTAAATGTCACCAGACATTAAGGAATCATGTTAATTTCAAACACTGATATCACTGACAGTAGTAGTCCAGCCAGAATATTCACATTTGAAAAGCTCAGTTGCAGCCCACAAGTAATGTTTATGTTGTCATTCTGTGTTTTGGCCTGATGCGCCACCCACCATCTATCTACCAATCACCAAGTCAGTAGCGTTTCAGCATCCAGGTTGCCAGTTGCCACTGAGCTGCAGCTAGGAACATTGCAGACCATGTCTGATGTTACAAAACCAAAAAAGCCTCGTTATGACTCTCAAATACGTTGTGACAATTTGAGAAACAAAACAAGGGGATGTATAGGAGATGCCTTTGAAACAGGATGGGATGTCTGACTGTGGGTCACTTCACATTGTGTATGTTGCGCGTGTGCAGGATCACGTCCAACAACTGGCAACCCGCGTGAACTTAGACTCTGGCAGGGAGGGGGCGAGGAGTAACAGCTCTCTCCAGTGTTTTGAACGTAGGCCACAGTACCATTTCTAAACGCTTGGTGTCAGAGTTACATACTTCAACTTTAAATAGACATTAGATTTTATACATAAGCTTAACGTCAAGCTCCAATGTTAAACAGACACTGGAATTTGTACGTAGGCTTGATGTCAAACTCCAACGTTAAATAGACATTGGATATACATCCAATTTTGAAGTCTGGAAAAAAAATTTGGAAAATGCTGAAAAAACTAAAATCTTGGTCACCAACATTTATTAAATGGAAATATATTGACTTAAATATACACATTGACTTAAATATTAAGCAAACAACAAATGGCATCAAGGAACAGCACAACATTTTAAAACAAACTCTTCTAACGGCAGCTTAACATTGAAATTTAAACACAATTGAATAGCAGCTTAACTATTTACAATTTCACAGCAGCAGCTCATTACAGCTCTTCATTCTCAACATCATCCACCTTTTTTCTGCCATGTAGGCTACTGTATATAAATAAAGCAATAAATCTATATCGCTATAGTTATTTTTTGTCTTGACTAAGAATTATATTGCACAACCCAAACAATGTCTCTCATTAAGAAATACGATTAACCAATAAACGTGTTATCATGGTCAACAGCCAACACTCCAACACTCCTTAACACCTGTCTAGTTTTGTTTAACTAATTATTATAATATAACACATCTTCTTTGTGGCATCCATGTTGTTCCTACATAGGCCCACTAACTCGCCCATGAACACAAAGAAGTCAAAGTTTCCTACACCACACGAATGTAGCACTAATCATGGATTCAAATTCTCTTGTGGTAAGAAATAGAGGTGCGTTTCATGACTAAAACTTAAAAATGTCTTTAGAAAAAGTTATTCACACGTTGCACAACTATCAAATACTGTGAATTTTATAGTTTTGATTGCATTTGATAGTAATGCGTCAAACTCTGATTGTCTGTGTATGTTTCAGTTGATATGAAATCAGGGCTAAGTGCACAGGGTGCTTTAAAGCTTGACATGTATCAGGCCTTCTGTTGTGGCCTGCCATATGGTAGAATCAACCCCGACATGTCCACCTAACCTTTTCATGGTCACTGTGTTGGCTTGGACCAGAGTCCAAAGTCCAGTAGGGTAGTGTGAACACGATATACCTGGAAAAGTAAAGTGACTAAATGTGAGGTGAGGCTGACTAGACGTTGGATGTTGGTTGCTTTCAAACACAACTTAAAACAAACTAAATAACAACATCAGCATGAAGTTAGATTTTGACGTTGTTTGGATGTTGTCAATATAACGTTTAAACAACGTTTGGCTTTGGTTATTTACCCTACAACTGAATGTCAGAATTGTATGTATATTTTATGTAAACAGGTGACGTTAACTAAACGTTGGATATTGGTTGCTTGCCAACACAACTTAAAACCAACTAAATAACAATGTCAGCTTGATGATATTTTTATGTGAAACTGACATCAGCTTTAGACGTTGTCTCAACATTGGCTTTTAGTTGTAACGTTGCAACCAATATCCAACCAAGGACCAACGTTAATACAACGTCCTGTGTCAGCTGGGTGTGTATTCACCTTATGCTGCCCCACCCACTTCTCTTCCAGATTGAACACCATTGTATTCATCCTTGTGTTTTAGCTCTAGCATAGTTTTCTAGGTAATGGCATTGTCAGCAATGAAGAACATGATTGTGTGCAGGCTCATTTTAGACAGAAGGCTAGGAGGGTAATATGATGATGTTCAGGATGGGATGTCAAAGCCAGGAACATGTGAAGCTGATAGCTGCTGCAGTTCCTCTGGTACACATAGCTGCTTCATCTGATCTGCTTTTTTTTCAGCAGCTCCACACCGACTGAAGATCATCAGAGATTCAGGTCCACAAAGACATGAACTTCTCTCGTAAGTCCTTGTTTCTAATCAGACAGCTGCTTATTGATTTAAGGTAGCCTGACTAACCTGTAAAACCAGCTGATGAGGGATAATGCTAACATTATTTAGTTAACACTGTTAGCATCCTATTTTGTCTGACATTAATTATTAACTTCCTTATCTAATGCAGGAGGTTAAGGTTTTAGGAGATGTTGCTGTAATGCGTTGTGGTGTCTCTTATACTCTTAATAGCTAGTGTGAGCTGAATTTGTTCTATATCTCATAGTTATCCATGATGGACCTTCACAATATTCTCCAGCACAATAGTGTACATGATGTTGCATTGTTATGTAACATAAGAGTTACTCTCAAAAAGGACAAATGCATATTTGCAGCTTCAAGTTTTCTGTGTTACCTTGAACTCATCCTCAGGAACAGGTAGAAGTGTTAGGAAACAATAAATACAAGGTTTGCTTGTAATAAATATAAGGTTTGCTAGCTGATTTCTCAACAGCATCTGATGATGTCTGCTTTGGATGCAGGCATGAAGGAAGAGGAATGGAGGAGCTGAACCCTTGGAAGCCAGTCATCGTCAACCATCTGTACTGGACTGCAGCTTCCAATCCTCAAGGAAATCCAGATGTGGTCGATTGGCAAAGCAAGGTGAACCATGTTCAGGACATCCAAGCATGAACACAACACAATTGCATTTTCCTGTCGTGCACATCCATTTATGAAGGGAAAAGCATTGAATAAAAGAGCAGCCATAATCAGGTAGAGAATGTTGTGCACAACATGAGGCTGAACAGGTCCACTGTCAGTAGTGCTGGTTCATGCTTTATTTGTACCTGTTCCAATCTGCTCCTGCCAGAAAATAATCTGCTGGATAATATTATCAATATGCAACTCAGAAAGTGCAATGAGTCCTTTTTTTCAAACTCTGCAGATCCACTATGTATGAATAAATTATATTTGCAACTAAAGCATATACATATATATATATATATATATATATATATATATAATCAATGTGATTTTAGAGGGCACTTTACACATAGAGCAGGTCTAATCTGTACTCTTTAGAGTTTCTACAGGAGCCATAAACTGGAGAGCATAGCTACCAGAATAGAATTGGTGAAGGATGTTCAACTGCTGTGCCTACATCTTCTGAGCTTCTCACTGGAGACGTTTGACCCCCTCATTCTCCACTCCTTTGGATGTACAACAGGTGACTATTGCGTGATATTTTAAGAATTAGTGCCACTTAAACTTATCCAGTCTAACAACCGTACCCTCATTGATGTGCATGGGGTGGACGAGATATTAGAAACACTTCTCAGTATGAGGCCTTACTATTCAGCAGCACCATAAACTACAGCCTCTAAAATGATCATTAAGCTGAATAAACCAGTTTCAATAAAAACTGAACATTGGAAATTAATATGGCATGTTGTGCAGGGCTGATGAGATTACATTAGGTTTGGCTAGGTAAAACTAATAGACTGGCAACTTTTCACCAGTAGATCACAGAGAGTGCTGGTCAAGAACACCCTTTCCCACTTCCTACATAGGGTTGTGTCCTCTCACCCTTGCTCTTGATCATCTACAATGAGGACAGCAGACCCACACAGCCTCACTGTCACATTGTCATGTTCACCAATGATACAGTCCCCCGCTGTTTTCAGGCCTCTTACAGCACAACAGCCCATCTCTTGATGAGTTTGTTGAGTTGTGTGACATCTGCCTGGAACTTAATGTGAACAAGACCAAGGAGATGGTAGTGGCTTTCTCCAAAAGTGGAGGGAACTGGCTGCAGCAGTCACCACCACTATCCACGGGAAACCTGTAGGGATTGTTGAGGAATATAAGTACCTGGACACAATCCTAAGGAAGCTCAACTCCTTTGGGGTCAGCAAGGACATTCTCACAACATTTTACTACTCCTTTATTGAGAGTGTCATAACATTCTCCTTCACCTGCTGGTTCCACTCCATCAGCCTCCAGAACAGAAACTGCCTGCAGAGCACAGTCAAAGTCTATCTCAAAATGATTGGACTCTCTGTCAGAGCCCTCTCCCCCTGTGTGAGTTGCAGATCCTAAGGTCAGCTGGCAGGATCCTACAGGACCTTTCACATTTCCTGGACCCTGCATTTGAGTGGGGCCCTTTAGGACGCCTGCTTTGTTCCCAAGGCTGCTGAGCTCCTTAACTCCTAATCATCCCTGTATCTCTGCTCACCCTGCTTTCCCCCACTCCCACACACCCACATCCCTACAGCGACTTGCTCATGGCTTGACTGATGCTGCAAGTTAGCATGCACCCATCATAGAGCTACCCATCAATACATATACTGTGTCTACTGGATTATACTTTTATTGCACTAATATTATCATTCCTACTCAAATTAGAACAGCTCTTCTCTGTAAACTTCTAAGATCAAACTTAAAACTCATCTGTTCTCTCTACCCAACAATGTATAGTTTACTGTAACCATCTGGCCAACACCTGTGTATGTTTTAATCCTCTCTTTGCACATCTTGTTCAATGTTTATCACTAGTTTTCCCTTATTTTTTCCTAATTAACTGTGCTACATAATAATCCAATAATTTTATTGTTTGGGGCGTTCTTATGTTCTTGCTCTTTTGTGATTATGCATTTTAAATGAATGCTTTGGGTTACGTGTTAAGATCGTGATAAGGGCAGAGCTTCTGAGATGTTGTGTGCAGGACTTGGTTTAGCTGTTGGTCAGGAAACAATACCAGTGACCATATATGTCTGTAAGTGTCACACAAAAGTGGCCAAATTTATAATGTCTATTAACAGTTTGAATGTAAATATATCGAAGAAAGCTATTTATGCCCTTCACTACTTAAAATGCAGACATTTGAATTTGCAAACATTGCTCTGTGACATTAATCTTTACCACTATACTGTAAATTGGAAATGAAAAACTTGGTGAAAGTAGCTGTTTGCTGTCCATATGATCTTTGATTGGATGTTTGCATTCTCCTAAATGATTTTCTTTCTGTGTGTGATAACCTGGTATGAAAGCTTATTACGTGTGTTGCAATCAATGGCAGCCTAAATGATAATATCCAGTGCCCTACTTGAAAGCTGAAGGCCTGGGGTGTGAAACACCTGCCCTGCCGGTCCTCCCACTTCCTCTTGTACTGCCTTTCCCTGTCTTGCAGTCCACAGCTGTAGCAGCCATCACACAACCTCAGGCAGGCTAGTTAGCCCTGAGAAAAGAGCCTCAACCCCCGATCAATAACTTTAGTCTTGTCTGCCTAATTGCTCATTGGTCGACATTGGCGCCAGACTATATGTAAGTGCATGCTCCCCCGAGTGATCGACTTCGGCTCCATTTCCACCATTCCCACCTAGTGTTCGGCTTATGGTCTGCCCCTCTCTCTTTTCTCCTGTCCTTGCCTCTGTTCATCTATGTTCGCAATGGAGAAAACCTGACCTGATCGGCTTCTGCTCAGTTATCTCAGCAGGATGAGACCCCGAAGAGATGTGCTGCTCTCTCACCAGGCCCGTGTCTCCCAGGCTGCTCAGGTAAATATCCGGGTTTAATGACGAACAGGAAGATTAGCTAGTTACCCCCGTTCGCAATTTCATTGAGCGCCAGGAAATTAGCCGGTCTCGTTTGAGGTTTTCTGAACGGCTTATTATATGATCTAATGCAGACACACTTTATGAGTGTGGAGCAGGGTATGGAGAGGGCAGTATTGATTGTGCTCATTGTGAATTATGTGAATAGATAAAAGTGTGAGTGTGCATATATATTAGCCAATTATGCGCTCAGGTGCTAATGTTAAAATTCTGCTGAATAAATATGAAATATGCCTCTATCAGCATCCAACCTGTGTCCCCTCGACACTAGTCATTTGAGATGATAATTGGGATAGCATGTTTGCCTTTTTCTGATGAGACGAGATATTGTGATAGCTCTCCTCAGCCTGGATTTAAATGTGTATTGATCAATGTGAGGCTCAGGAGCTCAAATCAAAACAGCAGTGCAGCCCCCGCACACTTGCATATACTTGTGCCTTTGTTTTTCATATTATATCTTCAAGAAATTTTACAATCCACAGACATAAAACACCCGTTACTATATCACTGAAACATAAAAAGCTAATTTGTATTTGTTCTCGCCCTCTTTTTCCAGTAGTAGTGTGCTAATGTCATGATTTAAATGAAGTATTGATCAGTTTAGGAGGGGAGAATAGAGAGAGAGGGAGTGATTGTGAGGGAAAGAAAGCAAGACCAGGGTTATCGGTGGATCGCACACAGAAAGAGAGTGCTAACGGATGAGACACGTTTTAAGCGATTCTGTGAAATGGATTTCTGCATAATCTGTATTCTTAATTCAGGAATAACCGCCATGCTCTTTTGTTTTTGACGTATTGCGAGAAGCAAAAATGGACACAGAGACGACAAAACTGCTTTCAAGTGGACAGAAATGGAAAGAAAGGTCTTTTTTTATTCTTGTTTCTTGATGATTTCATGGAATATTTTCCAGCCAGTGTGCAGATGCTTAAATAATGGTTTGTCTTGGTTCCTGTCTGGGTCTCCATCTTGTCTCGCTGCCATTCCCTCTGCAACGACGACACTGCAGCAGCCTCAGGCACACTGGGCTAAAGCCTCTGTCCAAATGAACCAGAAGCTAGGTCTGTTTGTCTTCCTCTTGCTGTCCTCCCTTCCTTTCTCCCAAGCTCCCTCCTCTTTCTCTCTCTCTCTCTCCCCATCTTTGGCTCTCTCTCTCTCTCTCCCTTCATCCCGTCCTCTCATGTGATTTAGCACAGCAAGGTTGTATTAATTAGTGGCCTGTTTATTATTGTTGACGCACTTACTGGACAGGCAGCTGTTTGCTGTTTATCTCGCCATTTGCTGGACATTATAGTATCAAAGCTGTTTATAGCTACTCTGTGTTTTACTGTAATACAGTAAAATGTTATCATCCTTGCATTAGTTATCACATAAATGTACACATTTGTGGTGTACTTTTATTTATAGATAACCTGCGTTGATAGTCATGTGAAGTTATTTATTTGTAATTTTTTCAACTATGAAATCTTAACTGAACCTGATCATGTTGTTGATTTTTGAAAAGAAGACATTTTAATGTATCACATTCACATGGTGTAGTCAATATTGAATCACTGATCAGCTGATGTTTTTTATAATAAAGGCTGGATCCTACTTATCAGTTAGTATATTGTTATTTCACTGTGCAAATGCTAAGCGTGTTTAGAACACATATTGATTCAGTTTTGGGAGAAATTAAGCTTTATCTTTTGTTGTCCTCCTAACACAGAATTAGCAGCTTCAGGCAGATATCAGGCCAGTATTTGAAGGGACAAGACTATGGCAGGCTTTATGTCTGAGTACATGCATAATAGAATAGAGAACCATGGTGGATCTTAGCCTCAGCTACAGAGTGAGCAGGTTGCCTGCGCAAAGAGGATAGGCTCTGTGTACTGGATTGATTTTTCTCCTCCTCTCGCCGCCCTGCCTCCTTTTGTGGTTCAATAGCTGGACATCCAGGAGCAGGGATCTCTCAGTCGCAGTCTGAACTACACGAGAGCCGACTGGATCTCCGGAGGAACATTGTCGCATGCAGCAATACCAAAAGCAGCTTCAGAGACAGAACAGCAGGCCCAGGAGCTCCAGAGTCAGGTATTGTGTCCACTGCTAGGCCCAGGTTTTTCCAGCAGGCCTCAGACTCAGACCCATCATGATTCATGTGCCCATCATTATCAGCGCATTTTGAGAAAAAAGGCATTGTGAAGAGCACCTTTAAATACTTCCATCCCACTGTTGTTTTGGTTTTGCAAGAGTCAGCTTACAAAGTTGAATGCAGCTTGGGGATAATATGAAATTGTATATACAGTATGTGTATGAAGACAGACAGACAGATGAAAAAATGCAAGCATTGTGGCACTTCAGTATGTGAAGCATTTAAATACACTAGAGCAGCACATGCAGAAAAAAGTGTACACCACAGAGACAGGCATGGAAGAATGCCCACTGCACTACAGTAAGTTAGACAGGTAAACATGTTCTGCATGACAAAAAGGCACTTTGTCACATTGACATTGAAGTAAAAAAAACCTACATTTCTAGTGATTGATGACTAGGGTTTCCAATGTGTATTTAGAGAAAAAAAACTCTGTTTGCCACCTTCCCTAGAGAAAATACTGACCAATCTGAACCCTTGACTGTGTTGATTGCTGGTGGCTGTCACCTGTTGCTAAGCCTCTCGGCAGACTCTGCTTATGGTTTTCAATCAGAGCCTCAGGTGTCATTTCAGTCGCACTCTCTGTATCGTTGAGTGGAACATTCACAGTGCTGCCTTAACCAATCTAACTCACTCTGTGAATCTCTGCCTATTTCCTCTGTCTCCCTACCACTTTTCTTGTCCTCATTAACCTAAATGATCTAAATGATGATTTTCACTCACTTTTCAGCTGTCACTTATTCACAGGTTACAATTTTTTTCAGGCATTTTAAATTAAAGGTACTGTAAATTGAAAAACGTTGTTTTTTTTCCGCTAATTGAACTATAGAGCAATGTTACAATCAATAATGTAATTGAACTTATTTTATAACACGTAACCTTCTAATATGCTTATTCAGAAGGGATGCACATGTGCCGAACAAGCATGAAAATTACGTGATGCACATTCTGCTGCCTGTGATTGCTCATTACCCAAGTATCAAACAGCAATCACACTAAAAGGGTCCTTTGACGCAACTTAGTTCATCCATTTATGTACTGCCTGTCGTGGTCCATTAAGTCATATTACTTCCAATCTTTAACCTTCAGAGAATACTTTGTAAGTCTACAGCTGTCAAGAGTCATGGCGGTATGGCCAAAAAATGTAATCCAAATGTTTTTCAAGTTTGGGGTCAGCCCACAATTTGCCTGCAAAATGCATAAATGAAACATACTTTTTAGACATTTAAGCAAGAGTATAAATGACCTACACCACCTGTAAGGCTGTCATCAATATGCATAAAATACAAGTTGTCCAATACAGCTATTGACATGGGCATCCCATGTTATCAGAGCATAAAAGTCCAATCTCCAAATGATCTGCACTGTTTGTGTTTTTTGACAAGACATTAGCCACCCGACTCTGCTAGTTAGTGCCAGCCACCTGGCAGGTAGTGACAGACAGTACACAGTAGGATCTAGAAACTGTAATCGGAAGTTATACACAAAACAATAGCATAAATCAGTGTGCAGGGTCATTTTCAGTCTGTCCCTCTTTTAAATGCGACTTTTACATTGACTACGAGATAGCCAGAGCCAGCTAACCACCTGGACTGAAGAAAGTTCCAGTAAACTATGGTAGGCTAACATGTTGTGCACAGGGAGGTACATTGTATTGTATTTTAAATGTATACCTAATTCAAGGATTTCGATTCATTCCTATCAAAGTTGTTTATTGGCGCATGAAAAAAGTCTGCCATGTTTCTGCCATACAGAATGTACACTAGTTCTTCTCTAGCTGAGCCAGTTCAGAGCATGCACATCCCAGACCCATTGAAAGAAAGATTGTGATACTCTCTTATGGGAATATGCGGAAGTAGCACATGTCTAGGGGTGACCAGTAGTTCCAAACATATAGTTCCACTTTTGCACCCCATTCATTTTCAGTCTTTTCCAAGCACACTTACTGGTAAGTTTTTGGGACATTTTAACATATTAATGGACCTCTCATGAATCTATTCATTAGCAGTATTATGTTGTCAGCTTTAGTTTTTGAAATAATAGTTTATTAGATTATAATGCAGATAGCTTATGTAAGCAACACTTTGCTAGCTACCACAGCCAGATGTCACTTGGCCTACATGACCTCAAATTATTTGTTGTTACTTAGTATACAAAGTTTATCTTCTGTTATTTGATTTATTAAAGTTAGCAAAACTTAGTTTCAACCATATTAGTATTTCTGATTACAGTGATTTGTAGCTAGCTCAAGTAGATAACATAGCTAGCTATCTTGTATCTAGCAAGGTTGTTACTTGGTTAATTCAATCATTACACACATAGTTTCTTAGGTAGTGCAAGTGATAAGACAATCAGCATCATGTGAATGATCACAGTAAAAAGAAAATATAACTTAAGGTAGCAAATAACCTCATTTTTTTCTGTTGAAGAGCTGACGTGAAAGCATCAGAGACTAACTTTGATGACGTAGCAAGCCAATTATCTATAAAGGATCCAAAAAGCAACAAGGTATGTCAATGTCATATTTAAAGCAGGAGTTGGTAACTTGAGGAGAGAGAGGACTTAGCATCAAATTTGAAGAAGTACAACTGTCAGATCCCTCCCCCCTCCCTCTCTGCTGCACTACTGCCCTGCCTCCAAAGTCCCTCCCCCAGAGGAGGCTGACGCGACCACGTGCATGAACTACACTCCACACAGCTAGATATAAAACGCTTTACAGTGACTTTCACATGGCTATATCTTACCTAGAAACTCGGAAATATGAGCTTGACTGAGCTGAGGAGGAAGGGGGAGGGGGCTGTGTGTGATTGACAGCTGTCAGACACTCCATCAGACACAATCCTGGCTCTGATTGGTTCTTTTTTCCGGCCGCGGTGGATTCTGGCAATTTGCAGTAGGTGGGGCTAAATGAGCCTGTTTTTTTTTTTTTTTTTTTTTACAGATTACTAGTTTCATGTAATGCTGTCTTTACATAGTGACAGTCTTAGCAAATATGACAAAAAGTTACTTTTATAAGACTTACCAACTGCAGCTTTAAGGAATGATCAGCAGCTAGCCTAACTGTGCAGCCAGCACAGAATCGCCAAATATATGAAATTAGAAAATCAGCCTCTGTCTCTGCTCCCAAATGCTGTGGGCGAGTCCGCCAAATTCGCTGAAACCCCGCCCCCTACCAAGTGCCACCTGTCAATCAAAATCACCACCACTACCTGAAACATGGACGCTACATCTGAGTGCTTTCTGCTGCTAACTCCGCTGCTAACTCAGCTACCTGGCAAACTGTAGACTATAGTAGTAGTAGTGTTAGATGTAGTAACAATAACTCACCACTAGGCAGGTTAACCACTAAGGAGAGCGGCCTCTCGATCTTCTATTGTAGGGGAGGGGCCAAGGTCATGCGGCCATACCACTGCGTCACGGTGCTCTGTTTTTTGCAGGCTCAGAAAATCAGGAAAAATGAGAGTGAGAAACAGTTTAAGGCTCTATCTCCACAATTCAGTACTGCATAGTTATCAGCCTTTTCACGTTTTCTGTAACCATTTCCCAACATGTATAATGTGTTTAGTAAATCAATTAATTGACTTTACACAATTGCATAGGACATAGGAGGGAGGAGTCGTTGTTGCTGTTCAAGTTTTTTCAAAGTGCTGTGTGATATGCAAGAAAGGTAAGAGTCGCTTTAATACACCTCTATATGGGTATTAGTTGCATGAAGCACATCAAGACGGTACTCGATTGGTGGCAATGACATCAGTGATCTTTTGCTTCAGGTCGTTGATGTTGCGTATCTTTGTTCGATACAATATCTTTAACATAACCCCATAGAAAGAACAAATCTGATTAACATATTTCATCAATTGCTTTTGTAATGAATCTTTTAAATTGTGAAGAGACCGTGGATATTATTTGTTCTTATTTATTTATGCACATGATGTGTTTATTTGTGTATATGTATGAGCTACTGGATACATGAATTTCACCAATGGGATAAATAAAATCTATCTATCTATCTATCTATCTATCTATCTATCTATCTATCTATCTATCTATCTATCCATCTATCCATCTATCTATCAGCAAGATGTGGAGGACCATTGCCACCGCTGTGACAGCTGTGCTGCATGTAAGGGTCCCACATACAGATCTCACACCCCGTTTCAAACTAAGTGCCCAATGGAGAGGGTGGGGATGGATGTCCTTGGTCTCTAGCATACTGCCTTCCTAATCAAGAGGCAGAGATCATAGTGGAGGCACTGGTGCAAGGAATGTTCAGCAGATTTGGGGTCCCCAAAGTTATCCACACCGACCAGGGCAGGAATTTTGAGTCCCATTTGTTTACTGTTATGTGTGAAAAACTGGGCTTCCATAAAACCCGCACCCCACCCTTCTACCCTCAGAGTGATGGACTGGTCGAGAGGTTTACTTGCACTGTGGCACAGCAGCTGGCCATTGTGACAGCTAAACACCAACAAGACTGGGTACACGTGTTCCACTCATGCTAATGACATACTAGTCTACTGCACAAGACTCTTGCTCCCCAGCCCTTCTCTTGCTGGGCAGGGAGATTCCGACTCCAGCTCAACTGATGATGGGGAAACCGCCCATGTTCCTCTGGGCCCTGAGTATGCCATAAAGCTCAAGGACCACTTACTGTAGAATCTGTTCATACATTTGCCATAGACCAGCTACGGTGTGCAGAAGCAAAACAAAAGAGGAACTACAACATGTGAGCCAGAGGAAGACCCTTCAAGTGTCCCAAAGCTGGACAGTGAAAGGGTGGGACTTTGCAGGGTCTCGGAGAAATTGGGGGAGGTTGTGTCTAGGGTCCAGCTGCCTGGAGGAAGGAAAGTCACCTTGCATCAAGACAGGCTGGCCCCCTATCAGGGTACAGCCACCCTACCGGGACTGGAGTGTCACAATCAAGGTATTTTGTCGGGGTCTGCTTGTTGTAGGTCTAGATGTTGTTTGTCTTTGCTGGTTCTACTTGCCCTTTTCATCTGGCTTTTACTTTCAAGATACCCATCGCTGGACAGCACAATTTTAACACAGCTTGAAGTATCTGTTGTTTGGAACAGCCCCTTGATTTGCTGGACTAGATCAAAGACATCTTACAACGACCAACAAAGTGCACCAGACTTGAATACCTTCAACTTCAGCAATATACTGTGCTCTCCTTCAGGACTCTCATCATTGCGCTTAATTGCATTTAGGCTTTCATCACAAATGTTTGAATATCTGATTACTTTATTCACAGTGATAATATAAGATAATAGAGAGCGGTCAGTTGAGAGGTCAGTTGTAGGGTCATCAGCTCTTCCACTCTGAAGCCAGGACTGAGAAAAGTCTTCTTTGTGTCAAAGAAGTCCACCAAAAAGCTGTTGTCATCTTCCTGATAGCTTCCTGGTTTCACTGTCAAAAGAAACTGTCCAACTGATCTTAGTTCCTGGTGATACTCCACTGGAGTTGGGACTGGATTCTTCTGTCTTATGCAGCTGAATAGGATTTTGAGACAGTCTTGTTGGTCCACACAAGTGTCCCAGGACCTTCATGTATAGATGTTTCCATCACAATCCCTGTTTGCACAGGCTTCCAACTCAGTTGTCCAATCTTCAGGCCATATAACAGTTGGATCATGTGCTGGTGAAATTCGATGTGGTTTTGGTACACCTCCATTTTGTGCCTGCTCAGTACCATAACTGGGCGGCAAGAAGACATGATGTCAAATGCATGGTCTACCTGCTCCGGGAGCTATGCTGTTGTCCAGTAAGAGGGAGGTTGTTGTTCTTACTCTACCATGCATTTCAGGCCAGCACTTGTTGCTTTGCTTAAGACATTCCAACCCTGGGCCCACCTTCAACTTGTCAGTAATGTCCAGAATGATTTGTTTGTAATTTGCTGCAATTAGTGGAATTGCCATTGTAGTGGTAAGCCACTACTTGTTTCTTTTGTGTCGTGCTCCCTTCCTTCCTCTCCTGTGAGGCCAGGTAATGTCATATCCCAATAAAGCTACCCTGTTCCCAGATGCAGCTCCTCGCTTGGTGTGATTCCACACACATTCCAGACATCACAATTTCATTGTAGTCATGAACATATTACATTAAAACACATTGAACCTTGATGCACAAGTAAAAATGTCCAAATGTGAAGTATAAACATAAATTACTAGGGGTGTGACGAGATCTCGCGGCACGAAATCTCGCGACGATATTTCTCGTCGAAGTGAATTTTGTCTCGTGAAGCTATAATTAAGGGCCGCACCAAAACAAAAAAAAGACGATCGGTTTTCTATCACTCATCTGCACGTCATGTCTTCTTTTTATAATGTTAATGATCATTAACCTTGTTGCAGCTTCTACCTGCTGAGAAGATCTCAGTCAGAAGTATAAAAGGAGGAGAGGAGCATGTTAACTCTCTCTACACTGAGCCTGAGGTAGGACGAGCGGAGGAATCTAGCGCAGCTATGGAAGCCTAATGATGCAAAAAGTAATGAGTCACACTACCAAATTGTAACACAATTTATATTTTGTTGTGTGATACAGGATTTGTGCAATTTACTTATTTCTGTGTTTTTTATTGGCAATATGATATAATTTGATAATTGGATACTTTATTTAATTTGTATTTATATATTAGAATTGTTTCTACTCTTTATAATTTACTTTTTAGTATTTGTGATTGTATCTAACCTTTGTATTTATGGTTGTTTTTTCCATAAATTCCAAAATTATCCATCTATAAAATATCTATATGGGGAAACCTTTTACAGTGCTGCAAACTGCATGATAATTATATATTTAGAAAGTAGAACTAAAAATGATTAGTTAAAACATTTCAATTCAATTTCCATTTTGTGAATTTCAAATAAAAGAACAATCATTTATTTCCTCATTGAAGTTTTCTTAAAAATATAGTTAAAATCTCGTCTCGATCTCGTGAACTCAATATCGTGTCTCGTCTCGTCTCGTGAGCTGAGTGTATCGTCACACCCCTATAAATTACAACAAATAGTTTTCTTTTATTGTAATTTCTTGTGATGGCCAGCTTGCTTCTGCTGACTTTTTCTATCCAACTGCATTGGCTTTCGATGTGCACTTAATCTGGGCTTCAGTATTTTAACTGCAACATGGTTTCTTTTTTTCTTTTTTCTTTTTTACAGCTCCCAGTTCTCTCCAGGAGTGACTTAAATCAAGACCCAGTCTCTTCTGGGGCCTATGACATAACCTGCTTCTGGCAGTGCAATGCCCTCACCAAAAAATTCAAGTGAGTGTAGCATTAACCGTGGCATGGAGTTTGAATCTTTTCATTATTGTTGTATGGATAAGCATTTGACTGTTATTCTTGTGTGTGTCTGGAGAGGTTTTGTGCAGTGATCATCCAGTGAAGCTTATTGAGGACTCATGACCAGGCATCCAGATCTCCTTTTCTCCCTACAGTGGCAGTGAATAGTATTGGGTTCACCTTACTCCATTTTAAGCATGTACTTACGCACCCTTTGTTGTGCTATTCACAAACCAGTCTAACAAATCCAAATCTAACTGCTTTACATTGCAAACAGTTGACTTCTGTATGTATAGTCATGTTGTGTAAAACTCATACTTTTGTGTGGTATAGCTTATCGAAATGGTGGTACTTGGTCATAAATACCTACTAGCTACATTTTCCAAACTGTGTTTTTAGAAAAAAACATTTTCCCACAGATATATCGGAAACTGTAGCAGGTGAACTCTAAACCCTCTAAAATATTAAAATCTATCAAGTTTTATTGTCACCTACACAGTCTTAAACAGTATAATTTATAGTGAAATTCTTTGCCTAGCTCCAGAACTAAGCTAACCATTTGATAAATACAGTATAAAACTAACAATAGAATAAAAATGAATCTAGCAATTAGTTAAAACAAAATAGAATAATTCTGAAGCTGGGGTGATAAAAGTCCAATTTCAAATCCTCGAATCCTGTTGGAGCAGGATGCCTGCATGCTTTGGAATGGAAATATTATAGATGGAGAAGATGTGTGTAGTTGTAGAGAGCATGATCAACAGCTATTGACCAAACATCTTTTTTGGCTTAAATTGAGCAGCTGGCATGATTGAGCAATTTTGACCGTAAAGGCAGGAGAAAAATATTATTGCACACATGCTGTAAATGAAGTATGTATGCATTAATATTTTTCATATCTGTTCCCTAAGCCATGGGAACAGTCCCCATTCCCTCCACAGAAAAACTGATTAATGCTGTCAATCCACAACTTATCATATATATTGAATATAAGTGTTGTCAATGTAGTAATTGTAATGTGGACTTATGAATAAAATAGCAGCAGAATGCTGAACAAGTGTTTTTTACTTTAACAGGCTAAATGTAAATTGAAACAATAGTCCTCAGTAGCTCATAGTAGCATAGAATCGCTGCCATTTGTAGCTCTGCTTTATGATATTGCCGCCTTGTGTAGTAAGTAATTTAATGTAGATAAATATAAATAATAATATCAACTATTAGATGTATTGCATGAATTACTGTAAATATAGTCACTGCAGCTGTCTGTCCCGCTGAACACTGGTCAAACTTGTTGACAACATGGATTTGTTTGAAACTATTGAGAGCTACATGAACCACATGATCATGTGAAATCAATTCCCTCTTTCAACACTGTATTTTATGTATACATTTTATCATTAAAATGTATAAATAAACTTGAAAAATGTTGCAATAAAGTAAAATCACATGGAATTGCTTTTTTAGTTTTATAGATGAACATTTCAATTGTGTATGCTAAAGCTAGCACATACACAGACACATGGGTTTATATGATTAAATCCATAGTAGTCAGGTGTCCACATGTAACAAAGGTAAAAAAAAAATACTCATTAAACACTACGGAGATATGCCTGCATTTATTTGCAGGAGTGATTCTACTTTACCAGGCCTTTCAATAGACACAACAGGCAATGTTTATGCAGCTTGTGAGGAACACTTTATTATTGTTTCATGTTCTGTCTACAAAGCATT